>NC_072475.1:76776157-77076157 GCF_027574615.1 Eptesicus fuscus | reverse complement strand
TCTCCACATTTTGGCTGTTTCCCTGAGTTGATAGAGTGGCTTTGTGTGCTAGGTGTCCTATAGAGACCAGTGGCTCAGCCTCCCTTGTTATCTGAGGTGGGCACTCTTGGTGCAACCCTTTGTGGGCTGTGTGCACAATCTTGTTGTTGGTATCACTGGGAGGAATTGACCTCCAGGCCAAATGGCTGTGATGATCAGTTGTGTCTACACTGGGAGAACTTCTGTGCTGGAAACACCCTTATGAGACAAGACTTGCAAAAGCCTCTGTGCTCAGCTTGGATGGGGTGGAGTCTCAGGACAGAGCAGACAGCATTGGTTTCCTGTCATCCCCGCTCTAATAGGCCCCTGTGTCTCAGTGTCCTGTGGTAATCGCTGCAAGCACCTCTGAGAGAAAGCTGCCCTCGAGTTCCACCCGCTGCCAGACAGTCCAGTTTCTTCCCAAATGAGTCTGGGTCACCAGAGTCTCGCCTGGAACTGAAGTTCAGTGCAGTCAGGAGCTTTTGTCTCCCTCCCACTTGAGAAAGCCAGCCACGTACTCAGTTGCCCGCTCTCTCCGCTCGCGCGGCTTGGTACCTCTGCCTTCTGCAGTTCCTCTGACTATCAGTGTGCTTTTCTCTTTCCTGACAGTCCAGTTTCAACCCATATGAGTCTGGGTCCCCAGAGTCTCGATCAGAACTGGAGTTCAGTGCAATCGGGAGCTTTTGTCTCCCTCCCGCTTGAGAAAGCCATCTGTGCACTCAGTTGCCTGCCCTCTCTGTGCGCATGTCTCTTTACCTCTGCCTCCTGCAGCTCCTCTGAGTCTCAGTCTGCTTTTCTCTTTCCTTCTAGTTGTAGAATTTCCACTCAGCCAGCCTTCCTGTGGTTCTGAATGATGTCTGTTTTGTCTTTTAGTTGTAGTTTTGAAATTGTTGTGCAAGGCAGCAGTTTAGGTATTTATCTATGCCGCCATCTTGGTTTCTCTCAACAAATCTCTTATACATAAAGAAAGCATATGTGATAATCAATCACTGTTTAGATTTTGTCCTCACACTTGCCATCTTGTCTCATTTCCCTCAGTAGATGTAGAGGTCAGGAACCACATCTTCATCCTTCGTGTACTCCCCATAGGATTTAAGCAAGTATGCCATCCTTGAATGAATGACTAAATTCATGGACTCAGAAAAAGTTATAGAAATAAAACTTATCCAACCTGAAAAAATAAAAGAACCAGGTTTATACTTGGAAAAAAGCAAAAGCAGAGATGCAGCTATAAAAAATAAAAGCCAAGTAAAGAAGTCTAATTTTAGGTGGAAAAAGCAGAGGTAGAATGAGGGAAATACTATAATGAGAGACTTCTTTAAGCTTTTGAGCACAGGTATAAAAGAATATGTATAGTGGATGCCTCATAAATAATTGGGGTTCTGCATTTAAACTTCATAAATATGGAAATGTCACAGATTTACATGTTACCTCAGACTTCCTATCAATATCTTTCTCTGACTTGTGACCCGACCATCAAACCAGTTGTTCTAGAACTATCTTGTCCATATAATACCTTGACAAAACTCTAAAGGAACAACTCAAACAAATTGACAGTTGATCCTTGTCCAGGCATATGAGGTAGATAATGTAATATGTGCAAAGACTTGAAAGACAAGTGAGATAGTTCAGTAATCTATAAGCAGTGTAGTGTGAGTTCATGCAATTGAAGGTATGAGATTGATAAAGGAGGAGGATTACATGGAGAAATGGCTGCAAATATAAGCTCGATTTGGGTGATCGAGTGTGTTCAATGTGTTGTATTGGGCTGCATCTGCCTGCATAGGTTCAAGTTTTAGATCTAGCTCAGTAGGAGTTTCCAACAATTAAACACACAATAAAACTCCTTAATTCTGACCAGAATCTAATACAGATTCTATCTGTATTAAAATTTTTAAATAGAAGTTGGGGTACCATTAATTTCTCAATTTTGTTTTAATACAATAATCAATCATCATGGTTCTGTGATGAATTTCCAGATTTATTTTTATTTACATCAAAATAATTTCTCCTCTTTCTATAATAACTTCTTCTTTTATAATAATTTTCTTCATGATATGGGCTCTATTATAGATAAGTCTACTATATATTATAAGCTTCTTTTGAAACTTTAGAAACTAAATTTATTTCTGAGTGAGAAGAGAGTAAAAGGGAGACTTGTATATTAAATATAATTTATGTTATTGCTGGATACCACTGGTTAAGGCAGGTCTAGTTAATGCAAAGGAAACTTTGACTTATAAGATACAAAACACACTCCTCTACCCTTTCTCAGTCTACCAATTCAGTTCATTCATCTACACACATCACCATCTCACTCATCTCCTCTCTCCCTACTCTGGATCCCTCACTGTTCCCCAAACATTCCTGCCTTTTGATACTAAGCTTTTGAATATGCTATTTTCTCTACCAGATCCAGGTAGAGACTTACCTTAGACTGTTACAATAATGCAGTGATACAATTTAAGTAATTCTCAATATCAATTCTTTATCATCAGTGGGTCAGCTTTTATTGATTTTGCAGTTTGCTTGGTGAAGTAAAAGATATTGGAAAAAAGAAAATGGAATGTGGGGGAAGGAGAAGAAAAAGGTGATTTTCCCCCCAACTCTTCAGAGATAGCTTCTGTAACTCACATGCATAGCTAGCAATTTAGAGGAGAAATATCCCTCATTGGGATCCACCTGAAGGATAAAAAGAAAGAAAGAAAAGAGGAAAGAAGGAAGGAAAGAAGGAAGGAAGGAAGGAAGGAAGGAAGGAAGGAAGGAAGGAAGGAAGGAAGGGAGGGAGGAAGGGAGGAAGGGAGGAAGTGAGGAAGGGAGGAAGGGAGGAAGTAGAGGAACTAGGAATTAGGAATATACTTTATTCCAAGTATTCTTTTTTCTAAATCGGCATGCATGATCTCATTCAATTCTTACTACAATCCTGAGCGGTTAAAGTCACTATTTCCATTTTAGTTTGAAACATTAAAGACTCAAAAAGTATATAACATTTCCAAGGTTATGCAGCTAATAAGATAATGAAGCTAGAATTTAAATTCAAGTTTTTAAGACTCAAAGTTTACCTCATTCCATTTCAACAACTATCAACAGCTCTGAATAATATCTTATTAGAGATAAGGTAGAAAGCAAACTATGTTTTTTTTTTTTTTAAAAAAAAGGGATATATATTACACTTTCAACAATAAAGATATTTTAAAAAAAGATGTTATTGAGATGGTGATTTTGGTCTCCTGATTTACAGCTCAGTTCTAGCTCAATTCCATTTGAACTATTGTATTTTGGATGGGAAGATACTGTCCTACACATTTTTGTTGTAGCTATCAACATTAACCATCTACTGAATTACTTTTGCACATGACATGACATAATTTTTTCCTGGAAATATTATATTATTTTTGACTACCTGATACAGACCAAACAGTATGCATTACACATCATTGGGTAATTCTGGATCTTAATATTTATTCTTGGTTAAATGCCTTGCTCTTGAGAATATATTGAACTAAATTAAACAGAATGGGCTAAATAGGATGTTAGGCTATGAATTTAATAAGCTGTGTTCTACAAGTCCTTGAGGTTCTGGGTTCTTTGGTTATAATATTTAGAATTTCTATGATAATGTATCATAAAATAAGGGTAAAAGAGAGGGATAAAAGGTAAAGGAGGAGACTTCTATAATGTTAAAGGTGGTTGCAAGTACAGTGAATAGCAAGTATAAGCTTGGATATTCTATAGTATTAGGCAGGGATATTACAAAAAAAAACCCTATAATAACAACATTGTATTTTATTTTTTAAAATATGTTTTCATTGATTTGAGAGAGAGAGGAAAGGAGAGGGAGAGAGAGAAAGAAACATTCTGTTGGGGGCAAGCATGCAACCCTGGCATGTGCCCTGATGGGAGTCGAACTGGTGATCTCTTGGTGCATGAATCAATGTTCAATAACTCAACCACACCAGCCAGGCTAATGGAAACATTGTAAATGAGAAAATAGCTATGCTTTATCCCACCCTGGTCTATATATGATGCTTCATCTTTCCATTTGACTGGATATGTAAGTTCTTAATAGAATATTCCAAAAAACAAAAATATGAATAGAATAGGCTTTCAAATCCCCTGAATAATGCTTTAAAATCCACTTAAATTCATCTGGGCATGTGATATACAAGGGTTAAGTTCTTGCCTTTAAATATTCTAATAAACTTTGTAACAGGCTGTTAAAAATGTATTAGCTTGATGTTGGTTAATCTTCCTGATTGTTTCTGTTCTGGACCAGAGTAAAGGCAAACAAACTAAATTAACCAGCACATGAGCCCTATATAAGAAGCTCTTAAAAATAATTTATTTAGCTAATTCTTTCCCATATTTTTGAATTCTATGAATTATAGAATTACCCAAATGAACCAGTAACCCAACTTGTTTGCCAAAATATAAAGATGAAAAGAAAAATGAGCTCTCTTACAATACCCTCTGGGACTAATTACCCTGATCTGAATAGACTGAATTATAGTCATGAATAAGTTAGATCTTAATTAAAGTCATGTATGGGGTCCACGAGGCAATGTCATACAGGCAAAAAAGCTGTTTTGTAATAAGTGGAAATTATTACTATAATGTTTTATGAGAAATTGAGCTCCTGGTTAGAAAGCTATCTACTGAGATGTATAAAGAATTTTAGGCTTAAAAATTAACCCATCTTCTTTCTCTATGCATGGGTCCCTTCTACATCTTCAGTGTAGAGCCATATTCTTTGTGGGATTTCCAATAACACAAATGAGATAATATATTTTCAAAAGAAGCTTATTTTTGTTTATTTTTCTTTTGTCTGCAAAAGGTTTTAAACTTTCCTAATAGTTCCCAATGTCTTATAAAGATGGGAGACATTGAAGCAAGATATATTTTGGTTACATTAGATAATACAGGATGGAATTTTCTGGTAGTAGAGAGTGTTTGATCTTTTAAAAACATAGCTCAGAGGTAAATAATGGCATTTTCTTCTCTACAGGCTCCTAAATTTAAAGAAGTTTTATTTGGAAGGCAAGGGGCAAACTGCATCTATGTTTGTTGATCTATTCCTTTTACTGAAAAATAAAAATGTTCTAAAATTTATCACCAGCCATTTGAAGAAAGTGAGGTTTTGAATGTGACACACAAATCCACAATTGATGGCAACTCTCTTGTTTGGTTTAAGCTGAGGAGTCACAGGGTATATATTCTAGAAGGAACCCAAGCCCAGTAGTTTCAATATGAGTTAATAGGCTTATAGGAAGGAGAAGGAGGAGGGACTCCAGGACACTGTGTAGGAGGAGCCAGATGACAAGCCACACCTGGGAGCAATTTATAGAGAGAAACTTATTTTTCTGAAATTTTTTATTTAAATCATGGTACCTAATGTTTCCTGGGGAAATAATTTCCTGGGAGTGGACTACACACTAGTTTTAAGTTTTCTTTGCACTTGAATAGAACTTATGAGCTTACAAAATGCTCTCACATCTGCAGTGGGTTGGTGAAGGAATAGAGGTGATTTTCTCATTTTTTAACTGGAGAAAATTGAGACTTGGAGAAATTCATTGATTTGCTCAAGATCATAAGGCTAGAAAATTGTGGGGATAGATCTCAAATGCAAGTCTTCTGACTCTAATGTTAGTATTTTTCTTATATATCTTGCCATTTTTAAATGGGTTCAGAGTCCTACTTTGTTGGGAAATGTAACAAAGGAAGCTGAACCATTTTCTTTCCTAAGGAGAGGTCTCAAAACTGGCAGTGTAGGGCTTTTGGCTGTTAATTGGGAGAATCAAGACCTCAATTTCACCTGTCAGATCTACAAAGCTCAGTATATGATCTAATAGTGATAAGTAGATTGAATGTATTTGTGTAGAATGGATCACAAGCTATTCATTTCTCTTTCAATCCATTGGCTCATAGATTCACATACTGTTAGGGTATAGAATCAAATAGGATCTTAAATATCATGTAACCTAATACTTTGTTTTACACATGAGAAAAGTGGCCTAAAGGGGTTGGTCCTATGCTTATATGAGATATATTATGGTAAATCTCAATGAAAATGCTTTGATTGTAAAGAAAAATTCCAAATAGAATAGGAGCCTCAACAGTCTTGACTAATATTCTTTAACAAGAATTGAGAAGGAAATTAGTAGTTTCTTTATTAAATGAATTTTAACATTGTTTGTATAAAGGAATAGTAATATAATCATGACACATTCATGAAATGTTACACAGTGGAGTAAGAGGTGTGGATACAGATGATCTGTGGTCTAAGAATGATACATCCATAAGTTATTAAAAATATGTAAGTATAACAATTTCTTAGCAGATTTTCTAATTTTCATAGTATTTTCTTCAGAGCTCAGTAGTTTTAAAGAGTACAGTAATTTGGAGGTGAGTCTGCATTTCTATGTGAATCACTAGAAAGTATGCAAAGGGAAGCAGTGAATTTAAAAATGTATGTGCATAGCTTCTGCTATCTTTTTTGCATTTGGTCTACAGCATACTTGTTTCTTATCCCAATCCACCTTTAAGCAAAAACATCTGCTAATAATAAGATGTTCATGAATGCCCTAAATGATTACATATGCAGAATGATTGCACCTTTCTCAGAGATTCGGTTGTAAATAAGAATATAAAGTAAAAATCCTATACAGAATTGTTCTTGAAATGTCCCATCGAGTATAGTATCAGAGCAACTTGAATTGGTTTTATACAGCTAATTTCCTTCTTGTTTCTTGGAATGAACACCATACAAAACATCTGGCTTAATTTAAGGGGCCATATGATACAAAACAAATGAACAAAACACAAAAACATATAGCAATGTTAAACATAAGAATCAGAATAAGCACAGAGGGCCCGTGTTACCCAGACCAAGTGGGAAGATCGGGTTCCTCTCTCATATCCTGATTATGTTAGGCTACTCACTCATTGAGCAAAATGCTGACAGTACTTACCTATGCTATTGAAATTATTTCTTTTTCTCTCCTTTTTTTTTCAAAGTGAATAGATTTGAATTAGCCAAGTTAAATGCATGAATATCACCAGTCTGCTATATGAGGGGTTTTTTAGCACCCTCCCTCAAACTCCTTATGTCCACAAGTACTAAGTGTTGAAGAGGAATACTGACTAGGTATGGTATTTGATGGCAACTGCTGTGACTCCAATGTTTGTGTCTCCCCCTCCCCACCCCCAGATTCACATTGAAATCCTAACCCCCACAGATGATGGCATCAGGAGGTGGGGACTTTGGAAAGTTCCTAAATCATGAGGGTAAAACTCACTAATGAGAGTGGTGCCTTATAACAGAGGCTCCAAAGAGATGTCTGGATACAAGAAGTCTGTGACCGGGAAGAGAGCCCTCAGACAACCATGCTGGCATCAGCCTCTACAAGTATTTTGCTGTTGTTTATAAGCCACCCAGCATGTAGTATTTTGTTACAGCAGCCAAAACAGAATGATCGGAGTTTCGCCAGACTATCCTAAACTATCCTGAAACAAAGTCATCTCATAATTTGGTGAATTGACTGTGACTTCACTAAATAATACAATTTTTAAGAAACTATTTTGGCATCCCAAATATTCAACAGCCTTACTACAAAACATATTTACTCTCGTGGTAAATTTATTCAACTTCTTTGAATAGAATTATCTCAAGAGTGGCAGGGAAAGTTAATACAAACATGCTTTGTGGATTTAAGCACTGAAAGGCTCCTCCGCTGACATAGACATACTTACATTAAGGACTCTCAGCTGGAGCCTGGGCTGTGGCCATTGCTGGGATTCAGACAGGCCTGGGTAGAGGCTGCTAGCAGAGGGTGGAAAAGCTCTGAGAGGTCCGAGAAGGGGAAGAAGCCAGGTGTGAGAAGTTCAACAATATTCCTTTTTATTTATTTATTTTTTATTTATTTATTTATTTATTTATTTATTTAGCATCCCAAACCCAAATAGATTTGAAAACAGATTTTTCCTGTTTTCTGCAAACATATTTAGTGGGAAAATCTGAGGTGAATTGATGCATATTTTTCGAGCCTTTACTTGGCCCTCTTAGAATATTCTCCAGTTTCACTGTTGGAGTGTTTGCTTACAAGGGTTGCTCCCCAGCCTGCTGGGGGTTTCACAGAATACATGGTGTGGACACCATGCTATCTCTTTATAACTGGAAAAGTCTGAATTCTGAAACACATTTGGTTTTCAAGGGAGGAGTTGTGCTATTTCAAGGGAGAGGTTGTGATATTTTGCCATACAGAGTTTTCTCATTTTTCTGCTAACTTAATTCACTTTAGGTCCTAGGTTTGTACTTTTGGACCTGGCCTACTGTGTTATCTCTGACATGACATCTTCGTGTATGCTAAAACCTATGATTAGTGCAAAGACTAAATGTAGGTATTTATCCTTCTGATTTCTCCTCTGTATATCAAACTGTAAATAGAAAGTTTAAAAGATTAAAGAAAAATTTTGGTCATTGTTTTGGCCTTCTTTGGTACCTTGCATTTGGAAAAATCAGCAAAAACAACCCAATCAGTCAGAAAGGGAAAAGGACAAGAGTGATGGGTATGTCTGGGGAACTCAGTGGTACTTGAGGTGTGGCTTTACCATAAAGTGCATGAAGGCTAATGGCCTCTCCATCACTGAGATTGTCGTCACAGGTGTAACTCACAGAGAACCAACGAGAGGCACTCTCGGTTGTCCAGTATTTCAAAGCCCTTTATTGCTTTATTTGTTCAGAGGTGCATCAGGTAAATGGAGTGCTTATAATTGTAGGTGTAGTACCAGCCATTAGAGGAAATATATTTACAGCCCTGTAATTATAGTTTTGTAAAAGTTGTTCTGGATGGCTTGGCAGAACTCCTCCCTGGGCAATATATTTGCTTCAATATTTTCTCCAATGATGCAGAATGGCTTATAGTCTAAACATTTTCTCCTGGTGATACTTTTATTTCTGTCATGACCTTATTCTCTTTGAAGTCCTAAAGAAAAAAAAACAACAGTCTATAGAAACATATACAGATACAGATACATGTAATGCACTCCAGAAAATTATTGATTTATTGACCAATGGTCACATTTTTAAAAATCTACAATCCAAAGGCTCATGAGAAAAGGAAAGCACAGTAAGTGTGATGTTAAATAAAGTATATGTTTAGGCATGATGCTTGGATTCTTATCCTGATATCTTGTTCTTAGATATACTTGCACAGATTTTTCTATTGCTGAAGCATTTATGTAGAGCAGGGCAATAAATGCTATTTAATAGAAATATTGTACTAGAGCTTTCTAGTCAGCAACATGAGCCTTCTCTTGGGAGTGTTTTAAGCTTACTTAATTAGGTCACCTTTGGGTAAAATGAGTTTTGGGCAACTCAGAAGATATCTAAATTCTTGCAGATTACCTCAGTACCATTTAGTTTCCTGGTGTGTTAATTTGCCAAATGGAACCCTAGGGAAGAGAAATAATTAAGTCAGTAAGTAAAGAAAATAAGTAAATGCTTACTTATAAATGAAAATATTTATATTTGTATAAGTTCTTTGACTTGTTTTGTGGAATATGACATAAAATATTTGATAAAAGACATTGCATTTCCATATTTTTATCCACAACAGCTTCATAAGTTGTAAGGTCATTGGAAGAATTATTTTATCTTTCTTCATATCTGTTTATAATACTTAATATGGCACTTTGAATAACTGGTGTCTGCATTATGAATAAATATCTGCATTATGTTGGAACAGTAGACACCTAATCCTATAGAAATGTTTCTGGAGTCAAGTGAGAAACAGAAATATAAAGCGAATATGTTTTATGGGATTTTTTTTTTGGTCACTTAACGCAGTGCAAATTTACAGTTTGGCCTTCTCAATAGCTTTACTCCAGTGGGAGATGGTCCCTTTTTTAAAACATGTAATATAACAAGTATTTTAATCATGTCTCCCCCCATTTCTGATATCAGGAATTATGTCCTAGGCCTCTCTAAATATGAAACTTCTTTTCCCATTACCAGCAGAATATACATCTGTCTATAACAGAGTCAATTAAAACTTTTTATGTTTTTTATATATGGATTTTATGAGAAACTTTTTCTTTCAGATTGTAAGATATTACAACATAAGCTTGGACCAGCCAGCATCCATTTTTCCATATAGAGAGAGTCAGTTTGTTGAAGGAGAGAATGAGGCCAATATACAAAGAGCAGCAAGAAATGAAGCCAAATATGGAAAGAGAGCCACTGTGCTCCTTGATCTAGCCATACCTGAATTTCACTTTTGAACTTCTTAGTTATATGGCTCAATCTCCCAAGTACTGAAGCTAGTTTCAGCTAGGTTTAATTCACATACAACTTAAAATGTTCTGACTAATAAGCTTTCTATGTTTGGAAATGGAAAACAACTCAATAGAAATGGATATTTTTCTAGAAATTTTGTCTGCGTTTTCAGAAGCTGACATTAAGTCAAGGTAATGTTTTGGATTTAGATGTACAAATTACTTAGTGTAACAGATAAATGTGGAGTCAAGTGTTTTAGTTATATTAATTTAAAGCATAAGTAGCAAATAGCAGTAGAAAATTTGTATATTCTCTTACAGTGAGGGACAAACAGATTCAGTATGAAGTACATTTTAAACAACATCTAAACAATGATGGCATTTTCACTCTCCGAATCAAATTTTGTCAATAATTGCTTAGCTAAATATTGACTTTCATTCTGACTCATGAGAGTGATTTTAACTTTCCTCACCCATGTAATTTTATGTCTGCACAAAATGCCACTTGACTCTGCCTTTGGTTCTCATCCTTTGAGTCTTGCTATAAATGCTGCAGCTACTTCAGATTTCAGGGTAGAATAAATACTTTGAAGCTATCTGTTTAGCTTCTGTGGAATGATTTTGATTTTCCTTCTGCTTATAGATATACCCTGCAGGCTGCTTGCTGCATGTGGTTTATTCTACTTCATGTGTTGAGCAGACACAAGCAACACCCCTGTTCTTTCTCTCTTATCCTATGGTCAGCAAAATGAAAAATAAGCTTTCCTTGCAGGCAAGCTGCCAAACCTCATGACTATTTTCTCTGCTACACAAAAGATGACTTCTCCAGGCATCCCACAGTCACTCTACTTCCTTCTCTTAAACTGGGACATGATCATACCCTTTCCAATTTATATTAATTTAACACACATTTTATTTTAAAATATTTTTATTGATTTCAGAGAGGAAGGGAGAAGGAGAGAGAGATAGAAACATCAATGATGACAGAGAATCACTGATCTGTTGCCTCCTGCACGCCCCCTACTGGGGATCGAGCCTGCAACCCAGGCATATGCTCTTGACCTAAATGAACCCGGGAACCTTCAGTCCGCAGGCCAATGCTCTCTCCACTGAGCCAAACCAGCTAGGGCTTGACACACATTTTAAATAAACATGCCTGCACAATTTAAAACTAATTTTTGTGAGTTAGGTAACAATTTGTAAATCAAATGTTTATAAATGGCAAAGTTACTTTTAGGATCCTGAATTTCTTTCCAATTATCATCAATCACCACATTGTCATAATGATTTTGTAAATTCCGAAAATAGAATTAGTTTTGATGAATGCAGTATGATTCAGAATACTCTCCAGACACAGTCATTTGACAGTTGTTTGTTTGTTTTTGACACTGGCAAGCCTGCAGCAAATTTTAGGATATATCAAAATGTGTTTATCGTACCCAGTATCCAATAGATGTAATCACACAAAGGTTTCCAAGCCAATTCAGAAGATTCATTTTACAGGAATAAGGTTATGGTAACTTATCATTAACGCTATCTTCTGGATGTGTAAAGATTTGCAGATTCCCATCTCCCTTTCCATGGTCAGGATTCATCTAATAGCTAGCATCCTACCTAAAATTAGATTTATGCATTTGTTTTTGGTTCAAGGTTTCTTGCTCCCGCTGGCAAAAACAGATGCTCCTTAACTCCTCTCCACCTGAATGTGCACAGAATATAATTATGATGGGAACTAACATTATCTGAAATACATTTCTGTTTATGCTTGTAGACCAAGGTCAGAACAATTAATCTGAAAGATGGTAGCACTGCAGATTATGCCAAACAGTATTTCTCCCAGGAATGTGATACCATATATCACAAATAGGCAAAACATTCATGTATATTCTTTGCTGGCCTCTCTGTCAGGCCAGGTTCATCCTCACTAAATATGAAGTTTACAAAATGGACTGCAGGGGATTCAGGTGTTTCTAGTGGCATGTGTTTCATGCACATGTTGAAATAATATTGTGATGGTTAATTTTTCCAGCTCTACTAAGATATAATTGATATATAATATTGGGTAAATTTGAGGTATACAATGTGATGATTTGATATATGTATATACTGTGAACTGAATACAACAATAAGGTTAGTTAATTCATTGTGATGGATAATTTTATACATTGACTTGACTGGGCCATGGATGCCCAGCTATTTGGTCAAATATTACTTTGGAGCTTGTTTTTTTAATGAGATTAACAAAGAAATCATTTGACTGAGTAAAGCAGATTGCCTTCCCTGATGTGGGTGGGCCCCATCTAATCAGTTGAAGGCCTGAGTAGAGCAAAAAGGCTGAGTACCTGTTTCCCACCTCGAAGTGCATAAGAAGTTCTGACACTTGATTGTCTTTAAACTGAAACATCATTTTTTCTTTCCTTAGGACTCAAACGGAAACATCAGCTCTTCCTGGGTCTGGAGCCTTTGCATGGGACCTGCACCATTGGCTCACCAGAGTCCCCTATTCATTCTCTCTCTCTCTCTCTCTCTCTCTCTCTCTCTCTCTCTCTCTCTCTCTCTCTCTCTCTCTCTCAACTAATACAAATATTATATTGATGATCTATAAAATGGTGATAGTAATTTTGCTCTGTCTCTCTGACAAACAGTCCCCAGTTTGTTCTAAACACCCGGAATGGCAGGTATGATGATGTTGAATAATAGCCGGTGAAGTGCTCCCTCTCTCCAGTTTCCCAGAGCAATTTGTGACATTGAGATGTCACGTTTAGACTATGAAGCATCTCTAGGTGAATTCTGGCCCATTGGGTTAGTGAAGACAAAGGTTCAGATCACTAAATCATTCCCAGAGGAAATCTAGTGGCTCTACTATCAGGTAATGACTAGACTGTTCTTATAGGGAAAAAAAAAATCATCATGGTCAACTTTATTTATTTTGAAACATTAAACCAGATTTTTTACAACTAAATCGATAACTGAATCAGAATTTTCCTTTAACCTTGAGCTTTCTGGGAACCAGGTTGGACAATAACAACAAAAATCATAGCAAAGATGGTAGTTGATGTTTAACTGGCACATTTCCAGGGTCCAATTACTGAAAAGCCACTGTTGCTCTTGTTAGAGAAGGGCTGGTTTGGGAACCTTTGTCACCCTCCTAACCCAGGCATCTCTTCCTTACTAAGAAAAATGTCCCTTGTTTGACCTACTCTGTGTATGGGAGGTGCAGAGTTTCCCTTTGTATTACATTCCTCCAAAAATCCATCAACTGGCTGTAATTTGGGGTTAAAACCAATTGACAAATAGAATTAGCAAGGTAGTAATTATTTGACAGAGTTGCAAGCCAATGCTTTAAACTGTCTTTGATTTGACAAAACCATAGAATCAATTGGTGCTAGAAAAAGGCCAGTCTTGTTACAGCATACGCCTTTTATTTTTGCCATTCCCTGTCACTGCTGTTGGCATCAGTTACTTTATCCTACGGGGCACAGGACTCAGAGCTATTGAGAGTATACAGCAACGTCTGGTGACCTGGTGACTCTACTTGACAACATACTGCAACTTCATTTTTTGAAACTAATCAGCCCTGTATAAATGTTTCTGTTGCATAGATGTGATCTAAAACACATAAAATATTTTGGGAGCTTGAAAATACTTCTATCAGTCTAAAGACCATGTTCTTTGAAATTGATTTTAAAAGCTATGGCCTTATATATATGGCATTTTGGAATTTGAGTTTTATTTTCAACTTTAAATCTTTACTTTTAAAAGCAGGTGTATCATCAGAAAAAAAAAATTGTTTGTATTAAATTGCAGGGGAATTTGATCCTGTGAGTTGGTAAGGGACCATTTCATGCAAATTAATCTGTAAACATTTAGCAGCTCAATACTTGATGGGAGGGGGAAGAGTGGAGAAAATTAGTCAGATGGAGAGCAGGAAAATTACTCCCATCTGATTAGAAAAAGATAATCATGGTGTTTTCATGCAGACCAGAAGCATCATGATGTTTCTCTAATTTGCCTTTCATTTTGCTTGTCTTGGGGTGAGTGGGGGGTGGGTAGTCCTGAGGAATATGGAAGGGGTAAAGGTTGCCTGGACAAGTAAGGCTACTGAATACATTTCAAGTTAAGACATACCTAAGTTTCTCATTAAATAAATAAAAATTAATAGCTGGGAATATACTTGTTAGATTCCTCCATACCCCCCTCAAATGTTCATTGAAGTTTTCAGAGTTGCCCATAGTCCTGGTTAAATTAGAAAGATGAATTTTATCAACATATGAGAGAAACAAAGAGCTACTGATGTCCATGTTTGGGATTGGTTGGATATCTGTAAAGGATGCTTCTAGAAAAGTAATTTAAAAAAAAAATCTCAGTGATACTTACCTTTCAAAAGGTATAGTGCTAGAGATGAGTAATTAGTTTTATTTAGTGTGGGTCTTATTTATACAATTATTTAGAGTTTAAAGCATTTATCTGAGTTGAAACTGGACCAATAACTGTATTTTGCTTAATTGTGTCTGAGTTTAGAACCATAATTAAAATGTGGTTAGATTTTACACTTACTCTAGCAAATCTAAACTTAAAAAGCAATGACAGTTGTGATGGTACTGCTTGATATCTTGCTACAGTGATGGTTACATGAATCTGCACATGTGATAAATAACACACACACACACACACACACACACACACACACATACATTTAGAACTAGTGAAATCAGAATAGGTTGGTGGATTGTATCAATGTCAATTTCCTGATTGCGACACTGTACTGTAGTTATGCAAGATGTTACTGTTGGGGGAAACTGGGCAAAGGCTTAACAGAGTTCCTTCTGTTACTTCTAATTGCATGAGAATCTACAATTACCTCAATTAAAAGTTAAAACAATTCTGAATATCATAAAATACATTACCTTTAATTCACTTCCTTGAAATTTGATATTTAAAATTGAAATTATTATGAAAAAATTATGGAAGACTTCTGACCATGCCATGTTCCTACAGAGCAGAAAGCAATAAGCCTTCACTTACCCATGGTTCCAAAAGAAAAATTCTGAATTATTGTTATGCTCATGAACTGTGCTCATAAAATTGCCAACATGTTATTTGTATAACTTGATTTAAATTAACCCAACAGGACAGAGCCATGGAATATAATGTATTCTGTAAAAGACTTTCTTGCTATAAGATCACAGGAAACTATTGCTTTTTATCATGTTGCCTGCAGATGAGTCAGTTTGAGCAGATACATTAAAATTTTCAGAGCACATTAAAAATATTTTTAAAAACGATTATGAAAATATAAATTTAAAAATAAATAGAAAAATATTTATATTTTTACTATAACAAATGACCTTGCTGGTTATGTGCATTGTTAAATAGTGAGACAACTAAATAACTTTTAAAAAAATTCTTAAAGATCATTATTAAATATATATCAATTATTTACTCATCAACTATTGATGAATAGCTATAGTTAGGATCTGTGCTAGATGACAAAAATACAATAATGAACAAGAAAAATGGTCTTTAACTTAATAGTGCATTCTGCCCAGCTGAGAACATATAACAATATTATAATGTTATAATAATATTTATTTTTAAATAGTAGTGGCAGACCTGCTGCTAATCACTCTATATTCATGTTTTCATTAATATTCACTATAAACTTCCAAGTAGGCTCTGGGACGCAGGTGTCTGGGATGAAAGGGGCTTTGATGTAAGTGATAGAATGAGTTATAGCTTGGAAGAACTCAAGGTTCTGATAAATACAATTGGTAAATTATGAAAAGAAAAATCCATTGAAGCTTAAAGCAAGACCAGTAAAATTCTTATTTGAATTGTACAGAAGATACCAGGACACCTATAGTATTGACCTATACAGAAGCAAATACAATGCTAATATACTGGTATATATGCTTCAGAAAAAAATAGCTAATTGGCTGTCTTGGCCCATATGGCTCAGTTGGTTGGTCATCATCCTATGCATGGGAGGGTCTCCAGTTCAATTCCCAGCCAGCAGGGGTTTGGGGCAGTAGGGGACATTAGATGTTAGGCTCTCACATCTCACATCAACGATTCTCTCTCTCCCTCTCCCTTCTTCTCTCTCTGAAATCAATAGAAACATTAAAAAAAAAAAAGAGCTATATAGTCATACTAATGAAAACTTAGTTTTCTGGTACTCAACTTTTAAATAAACTACAGATAAGCTATACAAAAATTTAAGTGATCACAGGAGAAAATGTAAATGCCAGTGAGAAGTTATAGTTGATGAAGGCTGGTAGGTAGAGGGCAGTGAGGGACAGTATCAAGCTGCACAGAGAAAGGCATCAAGAAGAAGACCGTCTATAGTTGGTGGAACAGGAGAGGGAATTTAAAGATGTGGTTTGAGTTCACAGAGGTCACCTCTGCTAAGGTAGAGGAATGAAGTTGGGCCAGGTGAGAATTAAAGCTCATCTATCATAGCAAGAAGTTAGTAGATAATGTCCAAAGTTAATAAGCCAAAAATTAATATCCTACCTTATACTAGAGAAACATGCAAATTGACCGCACCTCCGCTATGCCCATTATTGGGCCTGCGAGAGGCTAGGGGCGGGACTCCGGGTGGCCTATCCGGCCGTTGAGAAGACCAAGATGGCGGCGCCCAATCCTCTTAGTTCCAGGGGTCCCGGGGGCGATCGCCACCCTGGGGGGGCGTGGCCGGGCTGAGCCAGGCACTCCCGGGTGTCCCAGGGGCGATCGCCAACCTGGGGGGCGTGGCCGGACCAAGCCAGCCGCTCCTGGGGGTCCCGGGGGCCATGCCACCCTAGGGGGGCATGGCCGGGCCCAGCCAGGCGCTCCCGGGGGTCCCGGGGGTGATCGCCACCCTGGGCCGAGCCAGGCGCTCCTGGGGGTCCTGGGGGCGATCGCCACCCGAGGGGGCGTGGCCGGGCCCAGCCAGCTGCTCCCCGGGGGTCCCCAGGGAGATCGCCACCCTGGGGGTCATGGCCGGCCCAGCCAGGCGCTCCCCAGGGGTTCCGGGGGCAATCGCCACCCTGGGGGGGCGTGGCTGGGCCGAGCCAGCCGCTCCTGGGGGTCCCTGGGGCGGGGGGGCGTGGCCGGGCTCAGCCAGCTGCTCCCGGGGGTCCCTGGGCGATCCCCACCCTGGGGGGGCGTGGCCAGGCCCAGCCAGCCGCTCCCAGGGGTCCCCGGGGAGATCGCCACCCTGGGGGGGCGTGGCCGGCCCAGCCAGCCGCTCCCCAGGGTCCCTGGGGAGATCGCCACCCTGAGGGGGCGTGGCCGGGCCCAGCCAGCCGCTCCCGGGGGTCCCCCCTTGCCAGCCTGATCACCCCCAACTGCCCCCACCCACTGGCCTAATCGCCCCCAACTGCCCCCCCTGCCGGCCTGCTTGCCCGCAACTGCCCCTCTGCCAGCCTGCTTACCCTCAACTGCCCCCCTGCCAGCCTGCTCACCTCCAACTGCCCCCCGCCAGCCTGATCACCCCCAACTGCCCCCCACTGCCGGCCTGCTCGCCCCCAACTGCCCCCCCTGCCGGCCTGATCGCCCCCAACTGCCCTCCTTACTGGCCTATTCACCCCTAACTGCCTCTGCCTCTGCCCCACCACCATGGCTTTGTCCAGAAGGACATCCGGAAGGTCTCCCAGTAGGTCTCCTGGTCTAATTAGCATATTAACCCTTTATTAGTATAGATATATATAGTAGGGGGGGAGAGAGAGAGAGAGAAAGAGAATGTGGGAAATGACATGAGTAGAATCGTAATCAAGGTATATATTTAAGCTTTAATGGTCATGAATATAATTTTTAATATCATAAATAATAATTTTTATACTTACCAACTTTATTCCTGATTTTTGTACTTAGAAATCATGATGATGATTGTCAGTCAACATCTAACCCTTCCAACCCTGTCCATTACCTTGACCTATTGTTGAAGAAGTCTGACCCCCAAAACTCTTAACACTGACCTCTGTTAGGAAAACATACTTGTCTCCTTTGCATGGTGCATATAGGCCTGACTGAGAGATTATAGTTTGTGAACATTTTACAATAATTTTTTGCTGCCAAAAAACAAAAGCAAACAAACAAACAAAATCTACTGAAGCATCTGGTGAGGTAGCAATGCAATATCTGTGAAGAGAATGTTTCCCAATTTAAAACTAGTCAAATCTGGGGAAATTGTTGAAAATAATAGTTGATCTGAGATCACTTGTTTTAAAAGATTAGACTTGCAACATAAAACACATTATTTCTACATCTGTTATTGACATGATATATGTTTAAACGCATGTAAGAAGTCTTGCTACATAGAGCAGACACCGAAAAGGCACATTTTAGGTGATGTCAATGGCAATAATTTTGTTACCACAGCTGCCTCAGACAGGAAGTCTTGCCTTCTGAGTCTGCTTTCCTGCAATGCTTAAGGGAAAGAGCGTGGGCTTAGCTGTTAGTAGGCAAAAGTGGAACAGGCATCTGGGGACATAACTCAAATTGTCTCAGTCTATTTATCTGCAAAATGAAGAAGTACTATTGTCATCCACTGAATCACTAACAACATTGTTGAACACCCAGTAATAATTGTTAACATGTACCAGGCACTTACTATCTGGCAACTTCTGTATTAAGTGCTTGTACATGAATCTGATTTGATCCTCCAAACTATTAGAATCCATATTTTGAACAGGAGGACATTAAGGGTTACAGTGGCCTTATTTTTCAGTAGGGTTAAGTGGTGAAAAATAAACTAAAACATAGTTTCTCTGATTCCAAAGTCCTTGTGCTTAAAATGTTACTCTAAATTGCCTACTTTATGTGAAAATAAGGGTTTTCACAGTTCAAATACTCCTTTAGCTCTAATTTCTGTGCCCTGGACCCTGCGGGTGGGGCTCACAGCTACTATAGAACATTGACAGTCCCCATGTGTTCAAAGCAAAATTTATAGACTGGGTAACCTTATACAGATACATGAACTATGATATTTCAATAATAAATAGACAACATCTTACCTAATAATAGACAAACATGTAAATTGACTGTACCTCCGCTATGCCCACAGCCAATCAGAGTGAGCATGCAAATTAGAAGGCCAAAGATGGCAGCTGCCCAGCTACTCCAGGCACAGAGTGGCCAGGCAGGGCAGGATGCCTGCTATGAGAGGGAGGGCGGGAGGCGAAGGGATCTACAGGAGCGGAGTGCTGCAGCGAAGTCAAGACTGCAGACTCCAGAGTCTGCAGCAAAGATGAAGATGGCAGACTCCGGAGTCTGCAGCGAAGCAATGAAGATGAACCGTCCAGAGTCTACAGCGAAGATGAAGATGGCAGACTTCTTGCCTAAGCGAAGGCCTGGGTCCCCAGTGCCGGAGGAAAACTAGTGTTGGAAGCCAAGGGAAAGAAGGCCTATTGCATGAATCTCTTCATGCAATGGGCCTCTAGTTTGATTAATAAAAACAAATTTAGTTAAATAATTATTAGGTCTATAGTAATACAATAATTTCTAAAGGTACAGTTTATATCATATGGCAAGTTAAAGTTGTATTAATGTTAAATAGGGATCATTAGATTCAGAGTCACTCATTGTACAACTCTCAGGAGTGCCATTCCCACAGACCCCTACGTGAATAAGGTCCCATGGTACCACTGTCTGTGCCCAAACTCAAAGTCTAGAATTCAGCATTTGATTGAAATGAATATTGATGAAAAATGAAAGTCTTTCATTGTATTGTGTTTGCTTATATTACCAAAAAGGTGCCTTTAGAGATATACAGGTAAGATTATTTGATTATGATTAACAGGAAAAAAAAGTAATGCCATCAAACAAGATGGAAGTTTATCTCTGAGACTGGAATGTGGCTTCATGGTGTCAAGGACCAACCTTCTTTCCTGTTCCTCCACTGTACTCAGCAGGTGACATTTGACCTTGGGACTGCTGAATCTCAGTAGTCATGTCCACATACCAGATTGGAGGAAAGAGGAAAGGGTTAAAAGGGTATACCTCTCTCTAAGGCTACATTTTGGAAGCCCTTTTGCCTATATCTTATTGGTCCAAACTTAACCACATGACACAAGGGAAGCTCTATGTATTATAGCTAAAACTTACTAAGTATTTGGAAGGGGATTTTAGAATGGATATTGGGGGAAAACAGCAGTCTCTGCTAAACATAGTGGATTCTGGTCATATTCCTTTCCTTTATTTCTAAAACAAAGGCTAAGAAGTATCTCCAAGCACTTCATATTCTACTTGTGTTTTTAAAATGTGTTCATCTATACAGGTTAGTCCTAAGGATTCAGGAAGAAAATTGTTATGATTTATTTGAACATTAAACTCAATAATACATATAGGTTCCATACTGGTGTACTTTATAACTTGTTTTTAAGGGTATGGTAATATATTATAGAGGCAAGGAAAAGCAGGCAATACGTGAATGTGTCTGGTTGGGAGAATGGCATTTTCCTTTCTCATCTCTGAATTTTTCAGAAAAGAACCATCAATCTTCATGCTGCCTGCATTAGTTTGGTAGAGCTGCCATAACAAAATGTCACAGACTGGGTGGATTAAATAACAGAAATTCATTTTCTCACAATTCTAGAGGCTAGAAGTTTGAGACCAAGGTGTTGGCACGATTTACTTCTCCTGAGGCCTCTGTCCTTGTCTTGTAGATGGCCATCTTCCTCTTGTTTTCACATTGTCTTCTGACTATATGTGTCTAATCTCCTCTTATAAGAACACCATCATATTGTACTAGGGACCACCCTAATTTTAACTAAATGTCCTATTTAACGACACTATCTCAAATATAGCCACATTCAACATACGATATTTATTTTTTTGGGGGGACACAATTCAGCCCCTAACACTGTCCATCCTTTATCCACAGAGAACTGCATGTGCACACTCGTGGCTTCTCCAAACTTCACAGTCTCCTGTTTAGCCTGCTAGTTCCCCGGCTTTTATTGCATGGCCATTTGCTGGTTCTGCATTTTGTCCTCTGCTTTTCTGTATCTACTCTTACTTTCTCCAGGCAATTTTACCCAACCTCCCCCTGGAGCGTTAGACTCCAGGCATTCTAATGGATAGGACAGCTCAAGCACAACATGGCCAGAGCTAAACCCTTGATATTTTTCATTCTCAAGTAACTCTTCCTCTGTCTCAAAAACAGCCCCAGCAATTGCTATCCTAGTTTAGAACCCAAACTGCGGAGTCACTTTTTATATTTCTTGTTTCCTCACACCTGCATCCAACACAGCAAAACATGTCAATGGGCTCTAAGTTGAAATGTAACTTCTAATTTTCAACTTCCTATTTTTCACCTCTTCCAAAAGTTGCCAGTTTCAGACTGCGTTATGTCTTCTACACAAACTCGAACCATTTCTTACTAACTCATCTCCATATTCTTCTGTGTGCTTCAATTCTCCCTAGCTCCCTACTGTGATTAAAAACATAATTCTGAGTGGTGGTGATGGTATATACATGTGTAAAACATCATTGATCTGTACACTTAGGTTTTGCTCATTTTTGCTCTATGTAAAATTTTAACTCAATTTCAAAGAATTTTGGGAAAATAAATATGGTCCAGTTCATTCCTCACCCCATGGGGGCATGGCCAGCCTGCAAACCACCATAGGCTCCTCGTCCAGGCTGCCCTGTCCCCCAAAGGAACCCCCACCCTGATCCAGGACACTCTTCAGGGCAAACCAGCCGGCCCCTACCCATGCACCAGGCCTCTATCTATACTAATAAAAGGGTAATATGCTAATTAGACTGGGAGACCTTCCAGGAGACCTTCCAGATGTTCTTCTGGACAAAGCTATGATGGTGAGGCCGAGGTAGAGGCAGTTAGGGGCCAAGAGGAGAGGGCAGTTCTGGGTGATCAGGCCAGGATGGGACGGCAGTTGTGGGTGATCAGGCCAGGGGGGGCGGGGCACGTGTGGGTGATCAGGCTAGGGCGGGGACAGTTGGGGGCAAGCAGGCCATCAGTGGGGGTCAATTGGGGGTGATCAGGGGGCAGTTGGGGGTGAGCAGGCTGGCAGGGGGCCAGTAGGAGGCAAATAGGCTGGCAGGGGGGGAAGCTGGGGGTGATCAGGCTGGCAGGGGGGCAGTTGGGTGTGAGCAGGCCAGCAGGCAGAGTGGTTAGGGGCAATCAGGAAGGCAGGTGTGTAGTTAGGAGTCAGCAGTCCTGGATTGCGAGAGGGATGTCTGACTGCCGGTTTAGGCCCGATCCCTGGGAGTCATACATCCCCTGAGGGGTCCCGGATTGGAGAGGATGCAGGCTGGGCTGAGGGACACTCCCCCCCCCCCCCCCCCGTGCATGAATTTCATGCACCGGGCCACTAGTAATGATAATAACAATGAAATAATTACAGAGTAATTATATCACAGAGGCATTAAAAGATGAAATAAAATTATTAAGAGAGAACACATTGTAAAGTAGGATACTTTAAAAAATGATAGAAATTATATTTTAAATCAAAACATGAACTATTTGAGGGACTATGATTTGAAGCACAAGAACCAAAGAGGAAAAAATGTTATTTTAGCTCTAAAATAAGAAAATCATGTTGGAACTAAAAGTTACAGAAACTTTTCCATCAGAAGTTGAATGTCCTGATAAATATAATTGATAAATCTTGACAATAAAATTCAGTTTTATGATCACAGTTTTTTTTTTTTTCCCTTAGTTTTAATTTTGGTTCAATTGATTTTCTAGAAACTTCACTTAGCACCATATTCTTAAGTTTTCCATTTCCACTTGGAAACTAAAAATGAGATGCTTATCTTTCTAATTCTTAAGAAATATGTTTCAAAGTGTTAGCTCAGACTGCAGAAAAACTACCAACATCCCAAGTAGAAGTACTGACGGGGTTCTTGTCCCATCCTTACAAAGGTTCAGCAATCTGGAGAAAGGGGCTGATGCATAGATTCAAGAAGGAGTCCAAAGATGAAAGATAATTTTGAAAGGCATTGGGGGTCAGAGGATCTTCAGCTAAAGGAACTGAAGACTACTTCCTTGTCTAAGGACCCCGTGCTATTTATTTAACACAATTTGTCCTAAGGCAAGGTGGAGATAATACACTTCAAAGGGTAAGGTTTACAGATTGTGGAATAGCCTACATCTGTTCAGGTGTTTGGCCAACAGGAGGCAGTAAAATGCCCTGAGCTGTCTGGCAGCAAGAAATCCTATTCAGGTTTTGGGGGAGTGCCATTTAGCCATTTCCAACAGGTAAACTACATACGTGGCTCAGCCATTGATGAGCCACCCAAGTCCCATCAACCTTTTGATGGAACTTGTGTAATTATTACAAGCTGGAATTCATTCCCGGCAAAGTACCTTAATGATTTCTCTCTATATTGCACCTAATTTTGTTCTCCCCAGCCTATGAATACAAATAAAGTTATACTCTATTTATTCACATGATAATGGCCTAAGACCCTATTACTTCCTTGCCAGAAATTACTATGCAGAGAAGCTCTTCATGTATTTCTGATAATTTTCCCAATGGACTGCTTCACATGATACCACATGAATAAGAGTGTCATATTCTTTGAGTTGGACCGCTTTCTGGCCACCAGTCTGCTGTGCCTGTTGCTGAAGACACTTGCGGATTATGAGTTCTGCTGGGCAGTTATCTGTACTACTGATGCCACTTCCACCTTGTTCTGGTGTCAGATGGGTTCCAAAGGTCAGTCTTGACTGCACTTACCTACCTGCTAGCCTAGATGTTGGCTGCTCTAGAAGTCAGGGCCTGCACTGTGCCACTATGACTGACAAGGGCCACCT
This sequence comes from Eptesicus fuscus, assembly GCF_027574615.1. Taxonomy (NCBI): domain Eukaryota; kingdom Metazoa; phylum Chordata; class Mammalia; order Chiroptera; family Vespertilionidae; genus Eptesicus; species Eptesicus fuscus. Next base: position 77,052,102 of record NC_072475.1, on the reverse strand, counting down.
CAAGGCTGACCTGGGGCTAGCAGAGTAAAAGCTCACTGCCTTCACTCATTTCCACACTGCCTCCTCATGGCCAAGAGAATGTTATGTCACATAAGGAATCATTCCAGGACTTTCCACTCTTTGGAGTCCATGATGTTTAACTTCATGTGTCAGCTTGACTGGGCTCAGATAGCTGGCAAAACTTTATTTCTAGATGTGTCTGTGAGAAAGTTTCTAGAAAAAAAATTGTATTAGAATCAACAGAATGAGTAAAGAAGATCTGCCCTCACCAATGTGGGCACAGCATCATCCAATCAGTCTAGGGACAAATACAACAAAACGGTAGAGGAAGGGTGGAATTTCTCACTCTCTTGTTGAGCTTACATTAGAGCTCTTGTTCTTGGGTCTTAAGATGCTAAGACTTACACCAGTGGTCCCGCCTCCCCTCCTTCTCTGGCCTTCAGCCTCATACTGTGTGCTACACTATTGGCTCCCCTGGTTCTCAGGCCTTTGGACTCAGACTAAATTATACTACTAGCTTTTCTTGTTCTCCAGCTTGCAGAGGGAAAATCATGGGATTTCTCAGCTTCCATAACTGCATGATTACCATCCTCTTTATCTATCTATCTATCTATCTATCTATCTATCTATCTATCTATCTATCATCTATCATCATCTATCCATCTATCCACACATCTGTCACCTATTGGTTTTGTTTCTCTGGCAAACCCTGACTAATAGAGTCCATGCCCCTTTAACTCCAAGCCCTATGAAAAGCTCCTTCTCTCTGTCAGTTCCAATTCTTGCCCCATAATCTATTCCGGGATTAACCATACCTGGCATGATAAACGCTTCAGAAAATAATTCCATCTTCACTCACCAGGTCATAGACTTGACCCATGGCTATGATTAGACCATTAAAAATTATCCTGAGATTGATAAGTTTCCTGAAATCCAACTGTTAAGTCTTTCATATGATCACTATGTTGCTTATAGTAAAACTAGACTTGTACTAGATGTTTTTAAAGCTTTAAAGTATTCTGAATGACTATTTGGGCTGAATAGAGTGAATAAATCTTAGCAATAAAACTCACTTTATTAAAGGCTATCACTAAGTACATAATATTTTATAGTGTACCTAACATTCCTTATAATTTAACTATAGGAAATAACTCATATATATATTAATTTCCATATTTTTGCCAGTATTCAGAATAAACCCATTATAACAGTGATCATACCAGATATATCTTCAATAGCAATGTACTGTAATTTGCAGATTTCATAAGTAAAGATATATTATAAGCATACATGTTCAGAAATATTGGGGTTTATTTAATATATAAATTGTATGCAATGTCTAATCATTGTCTTTACAGGTTAATACTTTTACAGGAGATAATGATCTCACCCAAAAACAAATCTTGTATTCAAGTGCTCTTTGTTCTTATCACTCTGCTATTAAATAATAACCTAAGTATCTAAATGAGAATATTATATAATAAGAATTACTGGACTTGATTCTATTATCAGATGTTCCAATTCATATTGATTTTAAGTCTTTTACTCAGAATATCTATTATATTATTATTATACTAGAGGCCTGGTGCATGAAATTCCTCCCGGGATCGGGCCTAAACGGGCACTTGGACATCCCTCTCACAATCCAGTACTGCTGGCTCCTAACTGCTCGCTTGCCTGCCTTCCTGATTGCCCTTAACCACTTCTGCCTGCCAGCCTGATCACCCCTTAATCATTCCCCTGACAACCTGATTGATGCCTAACTGCTTCACTGCCAGCCCAATTGCCCCTAACTGCCCTTCCCTGCAGGCCTGGTCACCCCTAACTGCTCTCCCCTGCAGGCCTGGTCGCCCCCTAACTTCCCTCCTCTGCCGGGCTGGTCACCCCCAGCTGCCCTCCCTTGCAGGCCTGGTCCCTCCCAACTACCCTCCCCTCCTGGCCTGATCGCCCACAACTGCCCTCCCCTGCTGGCCATCTTGTGGCGGCCATCTTGTGTTCACATGGGAGCAGCCATATTGTGTGTTGGAGTGATGGTCAATTTGCATATTACTCTTTTATTAGATATGATAGAGGCCTGGTGCACAGGTGGGGGCCGGCTGGTTTTCCCTAAAGGGTGTCCTGGATCAGGATGGGGGTTCCCTTGGGGCATGGGGTGGCCTAAGCGAGGGGCCTGTGGTGGTTTGCAGGCCAGCTATGCCCCCTGGTGACCCAAGTGGAGGCCCTGGTGTCTGGGATTTATTTATCTTCTATAATTGAAACTTTGTAGCCTTGAGTAGAGGCCAGGGCAGGCCAAGGTGGGCGGAAAGCTTGGCTTCCTCCATCGCTGGGCAAACCCAAGCCTCCTGCTCTCTGCAGCCCTGTGGCTGCTGCCATTTTTGTTGGGATTTATTTTTCTTCTATAATTGAAACTTTGTAGCCTTGAGTGGAGGCCAGGGCAGGTGGAAAGCTTGGCTTCCTTCATTGCCGGGGAAACCCAAGCCTCCTGCTCGCTCCATGGCCACAGCCATTTTTGTTGAGATTTATTTATCTTCTATAATTGAAACTTTGTAGCCTTGAGTGAAATCCAGGGCCAGCCAGGGTGTGCGGGAAGCTTGGCTTCCTCCAGTGCTGGGAGAACCCAAGCCTCCTGCTCGATCCGTGGCCACAGCCATCTTAGTTGGGTTGATTTGCATAGTAGCTCCTGATTGGCTGGTGGGTGTGGCTTGTGGGTGTGGCAGGGGTATGGTAAATTTGCATATTTCTCTTTTATTAGAATACTAGGGACCCAGAGCATGGATTCCTGCACCTTGAAAGGAACTGTGGGCCATGAGGCTGCAGTGGGCACAGGGTCAGGTCTCGACCCATCCTCTGTTCCCCCGCCTGAACCCTCCCACCAGGCCCCCAGCCCTTTGTCTTCCAGAAGCCCTGCTTCCACTGCCGCCACTCTCACACTCTGACAGCGCTGGTCCTGTTTGCACTTGCTGACACCGCAGAACGATTGGGGCCAGCACCAGCAGCAGGTGTGAGTGGCGGCTGCTGCCCCAATCAGGAGCAGGGGGAGATGGAGAAGCTCTGAAGGGTGATCAAGGCTGGCAGCTGCCGCTCACACCTGCTGACAGCACTGAGCGATCAGGGCCAGTGCCGGGCACTGGCAGCGGGTACAAACAGGGCTCACGCCAGCAGTGGGTATGAGTGCCTGGTGGGATTGCAGCGTGCGGGAGCAAAGAATTTTCAGTAACCACCAGAGACTCACCCTGATGACAGTGACCAATGCCCCGCCGTAGTCTGGCGCCCCCACTCACCTGCTCCACCATCTCACTGTGGCCAATGCTTACCATGTTCTGCGTGCACCCCCTGATGGTCAGTGTACGTCATAGCAATCGGTTGTTCAGTTGTTCGGTTGTTCAGTTGTTCCGCTGTTCAGTCTATTTGCATATTAGGGTTTTTATAATATGTGTATATATATATATATATATCCATTCATTATAAATGAGGTTTAAGTAATTATGCAGAGTATTATCATATTTGTGCACAGTGATGTGAAGTGAATTCTGGATAACTCTCTGAACTTTTATAAGAAAATGAAAAGCAATAGATATCCAATCAGATACCATAAAGTATGTTCTTTTATCTAAGTTTCTTCAAGGTAAATTTAGGGTCATAATGATCAGGTGCAAATGCAATAAATTTACAAATCCCCCCACTTCACAATGTTCTTTTATATCTGAGAGTCTGTCTAGTTCAGAGTAGACTCTCAATTATAATTTATATTTAGAGTTAGGCAACACATACTGGTATGCAGTTCTAGTTTATGCATTTATTTGCAAAAGATATTGAGTCTCCTAGAAAATAACTTGTCCATACTTAAAGATCATGAATACATTTGAATATCTGCTGATCTTGGGACACGGCCCAAATAAATCTAAAGACAGTGCTATGAGATCTTGGGACAACTTGCTAATGAACAAAGAGTCTCATGAAACCAACCAAATTTGGTGACATAACCTAAATTTTAGGGGATCGGTGATTCCAAGCACAGTGAGAGGTTGCATTTTAACTCTATTCTTTTTAGTAAAGTAAACCTAGCTCAATTTTATCTCACATCTTAGGTAATCTAATATGCTCCCAAGACTTGTACAAGTTTTGGGTGGTCATCATCTATATCAGACTCTGAGTTCTGCTTTTGCTGGGCTATGTTTCACTCTGGCAATATGAAGGCCACTGGTAACATTCATTTGGAGCTGATTTGGTGGTGAGGAAATAGAGGTATGAGAAAAGGCTATTCTGAAGAGCTCTCTAGAAGGAAAATGGGTGAAATGGGGCTATAGATGGAAAGTGACCTAGTAGCTAAAGTGAAATTTGTAAATGTGGAAAATATTGAAGTATATTTCTATGTGAATAATAAAAACAGCTCACACATATACCATGTTTCAGAAACAGTGTTCTACAAGTATCAATTTATTTAATTCTCAGTTTTCATAAGAACATTTCATTTTGCCTTGGCCCGTGTGGCTCAATTGGTTGGTGCCATCCTTTGCACTGAAAGGTTGCTAGTTTGATTCCAGTCAGGGTGCATGCCCAAGTTGTGGGCTCCATTCCTGATCCCCAGTAGGGGGGGACATGCAGGAGGCAGCCCATAGATTTTGCTCTCACATTGATGTTTCTCTCTCTCTCCCTCTACCTTCCTCTCTCTCTAAAAAAATAAAAACAATATTTTTAAAGAGCCTTTCATTTTACCTATAAAATTGATTCAGTCAAGGGTTAGTAATGAGCTCAATGCCATGCAGCTACTACATGGGGGAGCCAGAATTCCCATCCCAGCACTCTATTTCCAGATCTCACACTAGAGTATAGGGAGGGCACTGCCTCTCATAAAAATAGGAGTGATCCTCTAGTCTAGGGAGGGTCTTGGGGAGAGAAGAGGAACTATCGTGGGAACAAAGTTCTGAAGGATGAAAAGAGAGGGTTGGGACCAGTGTGTAAGTGAAAGGATTCAACTCCTAGAAATGAGAATAGTCTATTTGATGGACTGTAGGTGAAGGGCTGTTCACCTTTGTGGTGGCTCTCTTCTTATCTCCTGGGTGTAGTAAGAGTCAGGCGTGAAGTAGAGAGAACTAGTGTTGAATGTTAACAAGAGAGGAAGATTATGAAATATATGCAAAATAATGACCTCATTTCTTTCATTTCCCACCACTGATCTTCAAAAGGATATCATCCAAATCAGGTGGCCCTTAAATTTAGGAAATTTAGGTCCTTGGCTAGTTCTTACCACAGGGCTTGAGTAATAACCGTCTGTGCTTTCATTACTTACTTACTTAGTGATCCAGGAATTCTCTTCTTCATGGGGCTTGAGCTCCTTTACATTGCTGAATTTCATGAAAATAGAGGAATGCCTTTTTTTTTTTTAATTCTTATTAAGGACACATGGGAATTAAAATAAGGCTTTAAGGTGGCAAATGGGGTAAATGGAAGGATTTCATGTGCCTCGTTAAAAAAAAATACCACAATTGAAAAAGAATGAACCTTTAAACCCAATTGTCTGAGACCTAACCCCAGAAAGTTTTATTTTCCTACAGCTTAAACATATCTTTTTATTTTCTTGGAAATAGATCTGCTTATAGAAGTGTTTTACATACAGTTTAAGTGCCATTACTTTGGTGTCACAGGAAAATGTCCATTACTTTGTGAGTGTTCTCAGTATCTTTCCTTCTTACTCCCTATTAAGACGTGTCAGCTCCTGGTCCATTAAAGTCCAAGATGTACAAATATACAAACATACGTACTATGAATTTGCTTAAAATTTGTCAATAATGTAATAATCTCTTTTACTACTCATATCTTCAGTTGTACCTAAGCATCCTTGACCTAGGTAGGCTTTTCCTAGGTCAACACAACCATTTTGAGAAATATGAGGTACCAAAGATTTTGCCTTACTTGTCTAGATAATCAATTATATTTAACTAGTGAGTAGTTTTCTCAGATGTGTTCTAAAAACCATTTGACTCTTTTTCTGTCCATTAGGAATTTTCAGGAAAACCAGTTAATCAATGCACTTGTGAACCTAGACATAAAAGTGATATATCTGCACTCTTGTGACCTCCCTCCTTTGTATCCACTACCAGACTAACCATATCTTACTTGTTTTTTTTGGGGGGGACAATCATTGACTTCAACTTTCTTCTGTTTTGTCTCTTGCTTATTTCTAGTCAGTGGCATTCTCATACCTCAGTTTTTGCTCTTTCACCTAACATCTCTACCTGTTTTATCCTTACCCAAGGATATGCTTCTATTGTTGTTGTTTTTTGTTTTGTTTTTAGAGAGAGAAAGGGTGGGGGGAGGGAGAAAGAGAGAGGAGAGAGAGACAAAGACACAGAGAGAGAAACATTGAAGTGAGAGAGAAACATCAATTAGTTGCTCAGTTGCCTCCCATAGGCACCCTGACTGGAGATTGAACCTCTAACATTTTGACTTATGGGAAGATGCTCCAACCAACTGAGACACTGGTGGGCCATGGCTAGCATCTCTAATTTTGAAAATAGCAAAGTTTTCACACTTCTATGCTGACCTATTGGAATGTACACATAGGTGACACTAAAACGCTGCATTTAAAAATTTTATTTTGCAATATTAAAAAGTTATGATGAAAATTTACTTATTGCCGTAGAAAGACATATACAAGGTTAAGAGACAAAAGCAGATTATTACAAAGTATATAGAGTGTGATCCCATTTTGTATAAAAATGTCTTTAAGTAATTCAGAAAAATTGGAATCAAAATGTAAACTGATTTCTCTGGTAGTATGGTAATAATCCAAATCCCTTTGAATTTCATACATCAATAAAATATTTTATTTTTTTAATATAAAGCTTGGGGTGGGGAAAGGAATAGTTTTCCTTTCTGTATGGCCCTTAATCTTACAGAATTTTGTCATCCACAGATCTGTGTGTGAGATGCCTTTTAGCTCTCATTCTGTTTATTCAATTTAGTATGATGGCTATGCACCATTCCTACTTACTATCTCTGTAAACTTATACAAATCACCTAAACTTGTCTGTGCCTCATTTTCCCGACCTATAAAACAAGATAATAATAATGCTTACATCAAAGGGTTGATTTCAAAATTTAATAAATGTGAAGAACTGCCTGGCTGGTGTGGCTCAGCAGTTGAGCATCGACCCACGGACCAAGAGGTCACTGGTTGGATTCCTGGTCAGGGCACATGCCCAGGTATCAGGCTCAGTCCCTGGGGGTGGGGAGGAGGGTGCAGGAGATAGCCGATCTATGATGTTTCTCATCGATGTTTCTATCTCTCTATCCCTCTCCCTTCCTCTCTCTCTAAAAATTAATAAAAACATATTTTTTATAAACAATATAAAAAGCTTACCTAGAGGCTAAACACAGTAACTGTTTTTGTTTTTCTTTATTCTCATATAATTAACCCCAATAACATGTTAAACAATATGGTAGAACCTGAAACTAGGACAGAGAAGAATATAGTGTCAACACCTGTTCACACTTTAGAAGGAAGGTCAGACAAATAAATAAATGATTACAATAGATATGCTGATTAGCAGAGAGGAAATATATAGAGTGTTACTGAAATGTTTAAGAGGGACAGGCAACTTAAAGTAGAAGGCTTCCTCAAACATGGCATCAGGAAGAAAGATGAATCATTCTGGGGAGGAATTTTAATTGCATGGGCCAGGATCCAAAGCCAGAGTGTAACGATACTGGTTTCAAATTTTTCTATCTGCAATCCAACATGCTGTGAACTTAAACATCTGATTCTGCTTTAAACATTTCAGTTTTTCTATCCACTTCTATTATTCTATGTAATGGAGACATTAATTGTTCCTTGTCTTCTAGGAGCTATAAAGAAATTATAATAATTTTTAATAGAAAACACTGAAAACTCATCTGTAAAATCTCCTTTGGGAGTGGAATGTTTATTCCTTGAATAAATAACTTTTTAAGCCATAGGGAGAAAAGACAAATCTTAGAGAAAATTAATCTGGAAATGCTAGACTCTGGCTTTTATTGTTCACTTATAAGACTTTTCTTTAAAATTTTTAGATTGAAACTTTTAAACGAAAATGAGATAGAAAAGGCACAACTAATTTCTGAATGCACCGAAATAACATTTAATGGTTTAATTAAGATGCAGATTAAGTAAGTAGTAGATATAAAACTTACTATTCTGGGGTATACCCAATGAGTGAAGAAGATTGTGTTTTCATTTTGAACAACAATGCAAATAAAAGAAATTCTGGTTAATACAGAGTGGTGTTGCCAGATTGGTATATTATCCACAATATGTACAATAATCCCTTTTTGTAATTTCATCTTTGTTTTCTTTGTAGTTCATATCTAGTATATTTTTGGTATCATTTACAGTTTCAGATATAGTAAAATAAACTTGCAGAACTTTCCTTTTAATCTAATTAGGTACAAATTATTTTAGTCATAGAGATGTGATAAAACAGTTAGCCCCTGGATGCCCACCCCTTCAGGGGAGAGCTTGAATGCAGTCCCCCACTACCACTAATTATGTAGTCCAGTTTCCCACATTTGGGGAAGTCACAGGGGTCAGCATATCTGGAGTGCAATACCCTCTCCCTGGAAAACAACCTTTGTGATCATGATATCTCCCCTGCCAGATAAGTACAGCAGCTGACTTTTTAAAAAATATATATTGTGATAAGAACACATAATATAAAATTTATTATCTAAGTCATTTTTAAGTGTACGATGTAGTGATATTAACTTTTTTATATTGTTGTACAACCATCACCACCATCCATCTCCAGAACTCTGCATCCTGCAAAAAGAAAGCTCTATACTCATTAAACAATAACTCTTCATTCCTTCCTCTCCCTAGTCCCTTGACTTTTAAATAAAAAATATTCTAAATGCTTTTTAAAAAATCTGAACTGCAATTTATTATATGTGCAACATAGTAAATGGTGATTGAATTCTCAAACTGGTCCACAAAAGCCTATTTATAGTTAGCTCACAAGACCTATTAAATTGATTAAGTAGAAAAATAGGATTAGAAATCTTAACAGGCAGTAGGCTGAACATTGTGGTCAATGAAGGTTATTTCTACAAAAACATTACTGTATTGGGGACAACATGATTCTTAAGCAAAATTTGAAAATGGAAAAAGTTTGTTTTTGGTATCTGTCATGCCTTTTATTGTATTTATCTCTTATATTCAGCTGCTTTTCTCTCCAACTCCTGGCTCTTACTTTCCTGATACTGCTCTAAACCCCATATGGGTCTATATCATTTCCTGAGAATTCCACACTTTAAAAGTATCTTCTTCTTTTTGAAAATTTGGTTGTAGATTTTAAAAAGTGAAGTCGGGTATTCTATATAATAAAAGCCTAAGTGGTATTGTGCGATGCCCTCATGCAATATTGTCACAAGATGGCCACCACAATGTCATCACAAGATGGCCACCACAAGATGGCTGCCCTCACGTCATCACAAGATGGCCACCACAAGATTCTGGTATAAGATGGCCACCACAAGATGGTCACCACAAGATGGTTGGCAGAGGAGGGCAGTTGTGGGCAATCAGGCCGGCAGGGGAGCAGTTAGGGAGCAACCAGGCTGGCAGGCAGAAGTGGTTAGGGACAATCAGGCAGGTAGGCAGTCAAGCAGTTAAGAGTCAGCAGTGCCGGATTGTGAGAGGGATGTCCGACTGCCCAATCTTGGACATCCCCCAAGGGGTTCCAGATTGGAGAGGGTGCAGGCCAGGCTGTGGGACACTCCCCCTCTCTGTGCATGAATTTCGTGCACTGGGCCTCTAGTGTTTCATATTAAAACAGTCTTGGAGGATACCTAGGAACAACATTCTACAAGTCATTTTTCATATTCTAGAATCCATGAGAGTTCAGAGGCAGCAGTATGTCACCAGATAAATGTATAAGGAACAGATTCCATCACATCATGCAAAATATTAAATGTACTAGTGATGAGATTCATTACAGCTTGAGCTTATTATTGGGTATTTTAATTATGCCAACTTTGTGACTTATAGAGAAGCTACTCTGTTATTGAACTTAAAATATATTAAATTACATTTGCTACAGTTGAATCATAGTTATTAAACTTTATAAATTCCCCTCTAGTCAGAATCTCAATTTGCATTCTCTATCCATTATTCTTTTTACATTTTAAACTTCTTGAGGAACTTCAACATGACATGGGGTGGGGAGGGCATAGGGGTGAAAGTTTATTAGTACATTATAAATTTTGGAGGAGGAAGAGTGGCTACAAATTACTAGACAGGAGGTCATTTCTATAAGCATCTATGGGTTGTTTGCATGTAGCAGCCTACATCTATTGATCCTCATCTTACTGGTGATCATTAGCTGCTTCTATATCCTGTCAGGAAAAGAAGATAAATTGTTCTGTAGACCAATAATCACCCAAATAATATTTTATTTCCTATCTTAAGGTATCATATTCATTATTTCCTGGGAGAATTTAAATCTTTCTAGTACATTACCTCACATTACCCTGATTAGACCACCTCTTCTCCATGAGGTTTGGTTTGCTGGAATACTGACAACCATTTACTTTTGTGATGTAAATTCTTGCTTTTTGGTCAAGTTTGGATTGTGATAGTCTGCCAAGGGATCTCTGCCAGCATGTAAACTTTTTATTTTTTTGGAGGGGGGGAGAGGGCGGTGAAGGAAATGAAAAGATTGCCATTGAACTTTAAATGTTGAAGATTGTGTAATTCCCAGGGTTTCCTCACTATGTGCATGACGATTGTGTTGGGATAGACTCATCTATATATATATATATATCTACATCTACATCTATATCTATATCATCTATATCTATCTCCATATTGATATGGAGATAGATATAGATGATATAGATATAGATGTAGATGTAGATATAGATATAGATAGATATAGATATAGATATTGATATAGATATAGATATAGATATAGATATAGATATAGATATAGATATAGATATAGATATAGATATAGATATATAGATAATAGATATATATATATAGATATAGATGATAGATAGATATAGATATAGATATAGATATAGATATAGATATAGATATAGATAACAACTGGTTAGGGCAGGATATGACATTTCTTAGCCCCTCCAGCAGTGGACCTTCATTTTTTCCTCCAGGAGTGTGGTGGAAAAAACCTAGATCACCTTGTTGGATTCTTATTACCCAAGTTATCAAGAACACTGCGAGTGGCATACTGGGAGCTTAGCCAATGAGCAGTCAGAAAAAGTGTTTTATATATAAACACTTAAGTTATATATATGCAAATTAGCTGGGACACCGTAACAGTCACGATCAGTTCAGGAGGAGGTTACGCGCACAGATGGGAGGGAAGGGACTGCTTGCGCTGTGAGGCAAGCCATGGATGGCACAGCCCCAGAGCAGAGAGGCAGGGGGGCGTGCCCAAGCTGCTGCCACTGCCCGGCTGCAGCAGGCCTGCCTCTGCATGTAAGCTGCAGAGCAAACACTTTTTCTGACCACTCATTGGCTAAGCTCCCAGTATGCCACTCGCAGTGTTCTTGATAACTTGGGTAATAAGAATCCAACAAGGTAATCTAGGGTTTTTCCACCTCACTCCTGGAGGAAAAAATGAAGGTCCACTGCTGGAGGGGCTAAGAAATGTCATATCCTGCCCTAACCAGTTTGGCTCAGTGAATAGAGCCTTGGCCTGCAGACCACAGTGTCCAGGTTCAATTCTGATAAAGGGCATGTACCTAGGTTGCAGGCTGCTCCCTGGCCAGGGCCCAGGTCAGGGCTCATGCAGGAGGCAACCAATCGAAGTGTCCCTCTCACATTGATGTTTCTCTCTGTCTTTCCCTCTCTCTTCCACACTCTCTAAAAATCAATGGAAAAATATCCTCAGGTGAGGATACAAAAGAAAGAAAGAAAGAAATGTCATATCCCATGAAAGAGACACCTTGAAAATGCCTAAAGAAAGTTGTCATTTTTTCGTGGTGAAAGGACTGGATTTCATGTTGATGAAAACACCTTTGTGGCCAACAGTGGCAGCAGCAGCGGGGTGATGGGGGTGGCACCTTCCCCTGATCAGCCTGCTGAGGGAGGCCCAACTATAGTTTAGGCCCACTCCCCACAGGCCTAAGCCATCAATAGGACATTCCCTGAGGGCTCCCAGACTGTGAGAGGGGGCAGGCTGGGCTCAGGGACCCCCCTCATCGCACGAATTTCATGCACTGGGCCTCTAGTCTATATAATAAAAGTTCTGGGACCATTAAAGTGGAATGACCAGAATGACATGTACTGACCACCAGGGGGCAGACGCTCAATGAAGGAGCTGGCCCCTGGTGGTCAGTGTGCTCCCACAGCAGGAGTGCTGCTTAGCCAGAAGCCAGGTTCATGGCCTGCGAGCACAGCAGCGGTGTCGGAAGCCTCTCCCTCTGTGGCAGCACTAAGGAGCAGTGAGCCGAGCAGTAAGGAGCAAGCAGGTAGGCAGTAAGAAGTGAGTAGGTGGGTGGTAAGGAGTGAGCAGTCGGGCGGTTAGGAGAGAACAGGCGGGCAGTTAGGAGCAAGGGGTCCTGGATTGTGAGAGGGATGTCTGATTGCCTGTGGCCGGGCCTAAACCAGCAGTCGGACATCCCCCGAGGGGTCCCAGGTTGCAAGAAGACACAGGCCAGGCTGAGGAACCCCTCCCGCCACATGAATTTCTTGCATTGGGCCCCTAGTAAGAAAAGGAGCTTTTCTGATCCACTTATTCCATTCAGTTAAGTTTGCCTATTTGAGCTCTTCTTCTATAGCAGAAGAACCATTGCTTACCTCTGACTGAAGGTCAGCCCTTGTTTGCAGGTCATTCCTCAATTGCAAATTATCATTTCTTGCTGGCTAAGACATTTCTGCAAGTGCCTTTGTTCTAGAAAGAAATCGTGATACTGATTTTCCAGCATACTTTGGTAATTAAAATAACCACAAATATTCTGGTCACAAACCTGGTCCATTTATTTTAATATGCTATTTTAACAATATTTCAATTCTCAAAGGTTATTCCTATACTGCTCTTTATGCTGAAGCAAACAATTTACTCTCATAAATAGAGGATAGTATTTATTAAGAATTAAATGTTTGAAAGGCATATTTTTCAGTAACACTAACTTTTTTTCTTTTTATTCTTTTATTTTAATCACTGCTGTACTTGGTATAAAACTGTGCTAGCTTCATGTCAGTAATTTTTACAGGTATAATGCCAAGTAAAGTTACCCTTTTCAGCTCAAAACATCACCATGGGATAAAACGAAATAGGGGTTAAAGAAACAATATAAAAGTAAATCAGAACAGACATTTATAGAGAGGAGATAATATTTTTATTGAATGGCCTACAGCAGCAGTAATGTTCAGAAATGGGAAAATGTCATCCTAAGGAAAATAGACAAATAATATAAGACAGTTTGAAGGATCAAGTACTCATAATTCATAAATTTTTCTCAATGTTATAAAGTCTTTTTTATCAAAAGAGAGGCTATTATTTCCTTATACACTATATGACTAATCTATATAAACAAAAAGAAATGGAATTATGTAATAAAACTGATCAGCTTAAGTCTCAAATACCTATACTTTCTATATATTTCATTAAAGATAATTATATACAGAATTATATGTTATTTATCTCAATTAATGATAAATATGGGTAACATCTTTGTTCATAGATTATGACTGTATCTACCCAGGCCTAGTGATAGAAGTGATCTTTTCTGATCATTCTATTATGCTGTTATAATAACAGTCACTCCATGGATTTACATCTAGGGGAGATGGGTTAATTGGAGGAATAATGAAGATTAAATAAAAATATTCTGTTGCTACTATGTCCTATTTCAGTTACTAGAAATATTAGTTTCTTATTTTCTTATTTCTTAAGAGTTATTTAACAGTTTACAGTGGCCCATTCTGTAAATGTTCTGGAATATTCAGGCAAAGCCTACAAAACTTTTGGCCAAAAGATTTTACATTTAAGCCTGAGTCTGGCTCTACACATTGTTTGCATTAGCCTGACAACTCAACAATTATTAATTTTACAAACTTTGGTTTATACCCTGGAATTACTGAAAGGGTTTGTGGGCTCAGCTTATTACCAAAATTAAGCCAATAATCAATCACGGTGAATTGCAGGCATAGTCTTCAGAGTTTAGTGCACAAAGCATTTGTTTCCTAAAGGATATCTGAAAGTTTCCTCTTTTCTTTTGGGTCCCTCTTCCCTCTTAGTTTACTAGTTCTATTTAGGCTCACCTATTTGTGCCCCAGGCAAGCAAGTTCTCTTCATTCTTTGAGACCAAGGTTCCAAAACTCTATTTGTTTCAAAATTTCACACTCTACTACAACACAAATAAATCCCTCTTTATATATATATATATATATATATATATATATATATATATATATATATATATATATATATATATATATATATAATTTCCCTTTCAAAAAATATGCTTTATTATACCAATATACTCATTCCCCACTAAGGGTTAGGAAGGGCAGAGCAGAGTAAGTGAAGGGTCCAGAGATTTCTGGCCCACATATCTCCCATGGTTGGTGTAGAGATGACCTTAGAAATTAGCCTGCAGTTTTCAAATTATTTTATTAATTAAGCAATCCAGAAAAGAGAGGACATTATGACTAAAGAGAGGACACTATGACTATAGCCTAGATTGTATTGTCAATTTATTTGTAATTTTTCTTCGTTACTCTTTACTTTTAATGTACATTTTAAAATATAGCTCTGTTAATGGCATCATTTCACCCTAACTTAGTTATATACTCTTACATGCTATATTGAATACAAAACTGAATTTACCCAATATCGACTTTACTGAGAATAGAGCCTTACTTTTCTATACTTTAGGTATGAAAAAACAATCTTCTTTTCACTTCTAATTTTTCAATTTAAATGTGTATGGGCAAGAATATCCTCATAAAAACTCACCAACAGGATTTTCTACTTGCAAATAGAATTTTAAAAGTTTGCTAATGTGATATATAGTTTGAACACTACATCTTGACAAATGGCCCATTTCTTACTGTTTTGCGATTGTATTAGTAACCTTTGCTGATGGGAGTCTCAAAGAAGCACTGAAAGAAATAAGTTTAAAGTACTCAGAAGAATGCAGAAAGGTTTGAAGTTCACTTTGGGAGAGAATATAATTAGCTGGACTGTAGGTTTCCATAACTCTTGAGGTATTAGCGGAAGATTGAATTATATAAAAGAGCATCTCACTGACTTTCAAAGAGAAAAAAATCTGAGAGAGGAGAAATAAACTGTGTGCATCACAAGCTCACCTGGTGGAGAAATGGGAGCTTATAGAAGGGATGCTATAGAGGAATAGCTCAGTGGTGCTGATGTGGCAGTTCTAAGATACTGGCTATTAGCAAATTGGTTACTGAATGCAAATGTATATTTATGATTAGAGAATCACTGGGTCTTGAAAATATCCTTCAGGTATTTCTTAAACCACAGAGGGAAGCATCCCTAATGCCAGATAGGAGGCATCAAGGGTTAGGGCATAGAGCAAAAGCATTAAAATTTGCCATATGCATTTGGAAAACTAGGAATAAGATATCTTGTTTTAATTTATATGAATTTTTTGAAAATACTATTATGCTTCTTGCTGTATTCAGTATTTTAAAAATTGTTTAACCCTGGCAGGTGTGGCTCACTTGGTTAGGCATCATCCCATTAACCAAAAGGTCAGGGTACATGCCCAGGTTGCAGGCTCTATCCATGCAGGAGGCAGTCAATCAATGTTTCTCTCTCTCACATCAATGTTTCTCTCTGTGTGTGTCTCTCTCCCTTTCTCTCTCTAAAATCAATTTTTAAAAATCTCTTAAAATTGTTTAAATATTGTCTAGAGAAAGGAAAACATGTGAATGTGTTGCTTCCAGATTCCTTCTGACTCCACAGCTATTGTCAGTTGAAATGATCAGAGTAAAAATACCTGCCCTTTTTTTTGAGTTTTTATTGTTAGATTATGCTAAACATTTTATAAGCCTTCTTATTTTTACCCGGGAAATAACCCTTTAAATCAGAAAGGTACTATTATTATCTCTATTTAACAGAGGAGGAAACTAAAATAATCAACTTAAGCATTTTAAGTAAGTTAAATAACTAGCATAAGATTACATAGTCAGGACCAAAGTCCTGGTCCTTTTTAACTTTTAAGGTTTTCTAAGAATTGTAACTCTCTGTGGTGCTGGATTTTATGCTAAACTGTCTTGTAGAAAAATTCTACATAAAATGTCCCAGACTTATTAACTGTCTGTATAGAACAAGGAAAAACAGACTTCAATACTCCAGACATTTGCCAGACCTGCAAGAGTGTAGACCAAATATAAATGTACAATTTTTATTTTCACACATTTATATTTCTGTTAGATCATTCATTTGATCCATAGTTATTGAACATTTATTTTATTTCAGTTACTCTGCTAGATTCTTGGGATATAAAAATTTCTTACTTTAATGAGTTAACTCTTTAAAAAAAGAAAATAATGTTAAAAATAAAGAAACCAACAAAAAATTTTAGATTGTGGTAGGAACTATAAAGAAAACAAATATGTTTGTGATAGAGAGTAACACATGAAAATTACTAATTTAGATGGTCTGATCAGAGAAATCCACTCCAAAGAAGGTTAAGAAGAAACTATTCAAGTGAAAACAAACAAACAAACAAACAAATTCTAACATGGTGCAGGAGGGTGCTTGGAATACCAGAAGAATCTGAAGGAAATCACTGGGGCTAGAATACGGTGAACAGGTGAGTTGATTTTCACAATGGCAGGTTAAGGATGTAAAGTATTTCCACCTATACTAGAGGATTTCAGGAGATAAGGCTTAATGAATTTGATTATCATAGGAGCGGGAATTTTATAGGCTCACATTTCTGGATGGACAGAGATCTCTATAGGCCAAGAATCAGAGCTTGAAAGGGAAAAAGCTTATAGCTTTTTCTTTTCTCTCTTGGAAAAGTGAAGCTTATTTATCTTTATTACAGATAATTGCTTATCGATTGGTGGGTTGCTCCAATGGCTCCATCCGGGTCACAGCTTAGAGAACTCTCTAACATATGAATAGATAATTTATGCTTGTGATACTTAGGACTTTCAATGGCTCTCAGATCTATTAATTCTATGATTTCTGAAAATGTGGAATCCTATGTTATTTTATTTTTCAAACCTGGGATTTTTTGCTGTAAATTTTTGCTCTTATTCTACTATACTCTCTCCAATATACACACTTAAGATGTATGATTTTGGTTCCAAATCTATGGATTCAGCAAAATGCCAGCACTAGCATAAATCTTTAATTAACCTCCAGACTTTACAACTTGTACCATTTCCATTTTAATTTTTTTTATTTCTATTTATTTATTTATTTATTGTCATTTTTATTTTTTAGTTACAATTGACACACAATATTATATTAATTTCAGAGGTACATCCCAATTATTAGACATTATAGAATCTGAAAATCCTTTTAATTTTTAGAAAATTTATCTCACCGAAAATTAGCTTTCCCAGTTAATACTTCTAAAAATAGTTTCTAACTTGGAAATTTAAAATTCTAAGAGATATTAGTATCATTGTTTTTTGGAATCATTGGCTGGGGAACATGTACAATTTTAGGGGTCCTTCTAGGTTCTTTGGGGAAGTTGTACATGTTCTGTGCAAACAATGCACATACTAGGAAGGTTTAAGTAAGATTTCTAAACTAAAATAAATAACTTATTACTTGGATGGGTTAAGAGGATTTTATGTTTATTTGTTTGTTGTTTTTAATCAAGAGAAGACTAAAATCATCAATGATCTACTTTTATTGGGGACTGCATTGATTCTGGGTAGGGGTGATTCTAGGCAGATAAAAGGAAGCGATTAGTAACTAACTTTTCCTCACTCTTTGACAGAAACCAAACATGATATTTGGTTAGTTGGTGCAGGGATATTTTGATGATGCAAAGGGTCTAGGAAGCTACAGCTATTAGGAGAAAAAAAACATGAAATCTATGATATCCTCACCTAATAGTCAAGAGACCTGGTTTCTAGTAATGACTATGCCATTAACTTGCTGTGCTTTATGGGATAAGCCACTTAGCCTGTCTTGGCCTCAGTTTCCTCATCTGTTAAATACATGATTTGCATCAGATTCTCTTTAGAACACCTGTATTACTTCATTCACCGAGTAATTCCTGAGCACCTACAATGTGCTAAGTACTGTGATGAGTGCTAGGTAGTCAATCTGAAACTAAACACACTCTGGGCAATTACTTCTCCAAGGTCCAGATTGTGTGTGTGTGTGTGTGTGTGTGTGTGTGTGTGTGTGTGTGTGTGTAACAAGTTTTACAAATAACTGCTATCTTAGAGGGTTTTGAGAAAAACTTGTATACATGGGATACTCTACAAAGAGCCATCTCACACAGGACATACTCAAGATATGGCTGTTATACTCTGACTATTATGAGTGGAGATTGCAGTCCTTTTCCTCTTGGGGCCTCTGAGGGAATACAGACAATTGCAACACTGTGGTAAGTGCTAGGTAAGGAAGAGAGACTTTGGTTCTGAAGGCAGCTCATAAAGCTACAGCCCAGCAGTTGCCTGAAAGCGGCCTGTGATTTTCGGTTCAACCTCAGGTTCTCACACTTCTTCACCTTTTATAGTCACAGTTACATATATGGCCTGTTTTACTACAGTGTTGGTAAAATTAGTCTCCAAACTTAGTGGTCATCTTATACCTTCCAAATTTTCTCAGTATAGAAATCCTTGATTAATGTCAAAAAAATTTACAGATCTCAGGTGTTAGTTTTATTTTGGTATTTTTTATAATTGTAAATATATATAATGACATATATTATTACATAGGGATATATTTACAATCAATTTATGTATTGAAACCCCAATAGTATCTACAAACACTGACAAATAGTATTTGTTCATTTCGAGCTCTTCAGAGAAACTTAACTAGTGTTTATGAAACTGGAACAAACCGTATCCATGCTGTCTGTTGTTACTCGAGTAAACACAGACAGACAATGTTGAATCTTGGAGGTACTTTTATTCAGATGCCAGAGGTCTGAGAGCAGCAGGTGTAGTACCCTGAAACCCTGCTCTAACATCTCATCTCAAGCCAGCCATTAGATAGGTTAGAAGGTACGAAATTATCTAAAACTATGTGAGTTCCCAGGGTCTGTTTTTTATCATTGTTCTCATAAAGATTAGCTCCCAGACATTTGTCTCCCAAGGCGTGTCCTGTCCTTGATCTGCTCCCAAAATGTATCTTTTTCTGAGTGATGGAGCCACCTGGACTTCAAGGTTGATTTATCTTTACGACTGTGTTTTCTTCTTACACTACGTCCTTCACAGTTTCCCAGGGTCTGTAAGAAAATATCTTATCTATAGTTAGTAGAGTGAAAAGATATTAATCAACTTTGATTCTGTTCTTAGAGTGTGCCCTTCCCCTGTCATTTCTGCTACATATGGCTTACAGGACTGTGGAACTGACAAGTTTAAAATTTGTGGGGCAGGCTGGCAGGCTACAAACTCTTGGTGAAGAGCTGGTGTTGCAATCTTGAGGCAGAATTTCTTCTTCAGGGAAACGTATCTTTTGCTCTTAAAGCCTTTCATCTAATTGGATGAGGCACACCCACACTATGAAGGTTAATCACCTTTACTTAAAGTCAGCTTATTGTAGATGTTGACCATAGTTACAAAATAGCTTCACAAAAGCACCTAGATTAGTGCCTGACTAAATAACTGGATACTATAGCTTATCCAGGTTGATACATAAAACTATCACAAGTACACATTTTTAAAAGATATTTTATTTATTTATTTATTCATTCATTCATTCTATAAAATTTTGTCATGCATTGGAAAGGCTCTGTGGCATTCCAGGGGTCAAGGAGCATAGATTGTATTCTGTAGACTTAGATCAACAAAGATGATATGATTCGTTAGGATCCATGACCTTTCTACTCTAGGGGCACAACAAGAACATTAGGCAAGTGGCCAATTGCTTTTTCCAGAGAAGACTGATTTTGCCTGTGTCAAAGTTGACGGGTAGGCCTGGCTCACACTATGTCAACACCCAGCAGAACAAGCAGGCTTCTGAGAACTCTGCACTTGTGATTCCTGTTTTGTTGTTGAGTACTTTTTCTAAAAACCCAGCTAGCAAGATGTCACTGCTCCAACTGGATAACAAAGGAAACATAGAGAGAATTATGAATTATTACTGAAGCATATTGGTTTTAAGAAATGCTTGCTGAGATTTAAAAAAAGAGTAAAAAAGACAAATTTTGATTGGGGAAGGCTGGACCTTATACAAGTAGAGGAACATCTTTATACAATTTATAGAAAAGATACATACTTTTATAAAGATGTCTTTTCATTCAAAATGTAATTTCTCATCTCCTCTATCTGTTTTCTATCTCTCTCCTTTTCAATTCTCTGGCCAAAGACTTTACAAAACAATGTAAATTTTATAAATTTTGGTACAAACAGATTGAAAGCAGCTAAGAAGAATTATTGCTAAACAAATATTTGCCTAATCTGAGAAATTCCACATAACATATTACAGTTGTTGGAGTTGCATAGTTTTGTCACTACAAAAGGTTTGTGAGGCATCTTTTTCATAATTCAAGCCTACCCTTAGCACCGACCAAATATATTGCCACTTATTTAATCATTGAAAAAGCAATCCAAATAATGGAAATAAAAGTAATTATATAAATCAAAAAGTCATTTGATGAAAGAGTTAAATTCTGGTGAGAACTCTAAGGGAAAACTTGATTACTGTATGAGAATTTGTAGGACATTTACTAGGGGGGATGTTGACCAGTTATACTCTGTGTCCACACACAAAAAAAAAATGGTCAAGAGCAAATCATCTTAAATCAATGGCAAGAGAGAGTTCTGTTGGACACGGGAGCTATTCTTGATCATATGGATGATGAAGAATTAAATTCGCCTGCTTAAGGAAGTGATACTATCTTTACTCTTAAAGGTGATATACTTGATAACAAATAGTCCCACTTGGATGATAAATTTCCCTGCCTTAAGATGGGTGGCTGTACTATATTATGCTTTCAAACTCCCATGTAACTCACCAGATTGAGTTTAATCTTTTATGTACAAAATACATTTATTGAATATCTACTATATTAGTTTTTCTGTGCTGCCATAACAAATTATCATGAATTTTATGGCCTAAAATAACACAAATATATTATTTCACAGTTCCGTTGGTTAGAAATCCAGGAGGAGTCTTACTATTTGTAGATCATGTTCCTTTCTGGGGGATCTAGGAAAGAATTTGTTTCCTTTCTCAGTTGGGGTTTTGGTAGACTGATTCTTTGTGGCTGTCAGCTCAGGGATGATTCCACCTTATAGAGGCCACCTACTTCCTATACTTATATTTCTTCCAAGACAAATGCTATCATATTAAATGTGGGTGAAGAATAATGTTCACACTAAGGAAGGTGCTATGCTAAGTGCTGAAGCTTCAGAGGCTCCTGTGATCTAAGAGTTTCTGGATATACCTGGGGTAAACAAGACGTGCATATGAAAAGTTAACTAACAATAACCAGGAATATACCCTAACCCATAAAGGAGCAGCATACTCAATGAGCTTTTGGAAAATTATCATGATGTGGCTGCAGATCAGGAACACAGACTTTTACTTTAGCAAATCTGGGTTTGAGCCTTGACTCTGCCTAGTTATGTAACCTTGGACAAACTAATTTCTCTGAGACTGACTTAATTTTCTGATGTGTATTAAGATAATCAGAATAGTATGTACTTAATAGGATGGCTGTGTAAACATTTATTTTACTATTATGTGTATATAAATAAGATTGGGAAGACTTCCTGGAGAAGACAGGATCTGAGTTGAACTATGAAGGATAAGGGAGACTTCTGTAGGAGGGGAAAGGCACGGACAGAGAGGAGCTTTAAAAGGACTAACTTTGAAAAGTGGAAATTCAGCCTTTAGTGGTCTTTTTCTTTCTTTCTGATACACCTCCAAGAAGTAAAGTGCTTTTAGTTCAGGAAGGTTAAGGAAATGTAAGAGAATGCCTGAAATTATTCTTCTAATATGACTGGTAATGTACTTAAAGATGGCTTTAGCTATGACATAGGACTTTTAACAAGAGCAATAGCCATCAGAAAATGGCTATCAATAGAATTAGAAGGTCTTTTTTTAGAAAAAATCCATAGTGTATAAAGAGCATTCAGATGCTGTAGATTGACTTGATTTGAAATAAAGTGCTGAGGTTGAGTCACAGTGTCATAGACCAGGTGACTTAGCTAACCTGTCACTTCAGTCTCTTCACTCAGAGACTTTAGTGAGTCCTAAGTCTTATTTCAGGACAGAAGCCCATGGGGAACATAAACTTTGACCTTATTCCCTGGAACCTTCTGGTCAAATAAAGACCTGCCTTGAGAGGCGGTTATGACAGTGAGGTGTGGGAGGGGGGCATCCTGCTGCCACATTTCTTAGAAGGCAAAAATAAATAAATAAATAAATAAATAAATAAATAAATAAATAAAGAGTAGCTTCCATCCTTTGGATGAAGTTTCCGCCAAATGCCTGGGGCTGTGGGCTCAGAGATGTGGTGTGCTACAAGAAAACAAAGCATGGGCTTTGGACCAGTCATAGGTGATTCAGATCATGTCATGCCTCACTACCCAAATGACAGCAATTGAAATGAAAGGCATGGGCTGGAGTGGTTAAGAATACCACATGTACATCAGACTGTTTGGATTCAAATCTATGTGTAGGGTGATTAACCATCCAGATTTCTTTGGGATGAAAAGATTTCCTCAAGTAGAGGAATTTCAATGCTAAAACTGGGACAATTTTGATGAAACTAGTATAGTTGTTAACCCTGAGCCAGGATAGCTAGAGTGAGGTACCAGGGCCCCTCCTCCCCTTATCCCTCTCTGTATGGAAACAGGTTTGCAAGGAAAACCTCAGGGACAAACAAGGTCTAGTTCTATCCAGCTGGACCAGGCACCCTGACCAAAAGATAACCTGTAGTCAATTATAATGTCACTACAGGCCTGGTGCATGAAATTCATGCACTGGGGGGGGGGGGGGTCCCTCAGCTCAACCTGTACCCTCTCCAATATGGTGGGATTAGGCCTAAACGGGCAGTCAGACATCCCTCTCACAATCCAGGACTGCTGGCTCCCAACTGTTCGCCTGCCTGCCTGCCTGCCTGCCTGATTGCCCCTAACCGCTTCTGCCTGCCAGCCTGATCACCCCCTAACCACTCCCCTGCCAGACTGATAGATGCCTAACTGCTCCCCTGCCAGCCCGAGTGCCCCTAACTGCCCTCCCCTGCCGACATGGTCACCCCTAACTGTCCTCCACTGTAGGCATGGCCACCCCAAACTGCCCTCCCCTGCTGGCCTGGACACCTCTAACTGCCCTCCCCTGCTGGCCCAGTCACCCCTAACTACACTCCCCTGCAGGCCTGGTCACCCCCAACTGCCCTCCCCTGCTGACCTGATCGCCCACAACTGCCCTCCCCTGCAGGCCATCTTGTGGTGGGCATCTTGTGTCCACATGGGGGTGGCCATCTTGTGTGTTGGAGTGATGGTCAATTTGCATATTACTCTTTTATTAGATAAGATGATAATATCATTAGCATTGCAGATAAACCTGTACCCATGATATACTAATACCATAATCTATACTAATAAAAGGGTAATATGCTAATTAGACTGAGAGACCTTCCAGGAGACCTTCAGGACATTCTTTTGGACAAAGCCATGGTGGCGGGTCCGAGGTAGAGGTGGTTAGAGGCCAAGAGGGGAGGGCAGTCGTGGGTGATCAGACCAGGATAGGACAGCAGTTGTGGATCAGGCTGGTGGGGAGGGGCCTTTGGAGGTGATCATGCTGGCAGGGGGATAGTTGGGGGTGAGCAGACCAGCAGGGGAGCCAGTTGGGGGCAAGCGGGCCATCAGTGGAGGTCAGTTGGGGGTGATCAGGACAGCGGGGGGGCAGTTTGGGGTGAGCAGGCCAGCAGGGGGGGGCAGTTGGGGGCAAGATCAGGCCAGCAGGGGGGGGCAGTTGGGGGTGATCAGGCTGGTGGAGAGGGGGCATTTGGGGGCGAGCAGGCAGAGGGGTTAGGGGCAATCAGGCAATCAGGCAGGCAGGCAGGTGAGCGGTTAGGAGCAAGCCAGGCTGAGGGACACCCCCTCCACCGAGCATGAATTTCATGCACTGGGCCACTAATAGTTCCAGAAAAGACTAAGGACAAAACATCCCCTCCTCTTTGGAAGATAGTGCCTCTCCCATCCCATCTCTACTCCTCTCATATCCACCCTTTCATGAATTCTTCCCCACTAGCCAAAAATATACTAGTAAGCCTAGCTCATGAGACCCTTTAGGGCAGTGGTCGACAAACTGTGTCTCATGAGCCACATGCGGCTCACGAGCCATGGTTTGTCGCTCTGTTGACTAATGAGTTTGCCGACCACTGCTAGGGAAAAACACTTAAAAGACATTTTAATAATGTACTAATGTCTTTAACCTGAAGTCAAAACTTCTGGGTAAGGGTAATGCCTTACCCAGTGGTCAGCAAACACATTAGTCAACATAGCCGCAGTTTGCCGACCACTGCTTTAGGGGAGTAACTTCTCGAGCCTGCTTCCACCCTCTATCTGGTTGTGTACTTTCGTTTCAATAAATCTTTGTGCTTTGCTGACTCTCTCTTGTTTCACTCTTGAATTCTTTCTTGTGTAGTGACAAGAACATGGGCCACTGGGTTTAAGCCTCTCCTGGCCTTCATGTGCCTCCGTCATGAAGCCTAACTCATTACCTGTGTGACCTGAGCAAGATAATCTTTTGTGCTTCCGATGCCCATTCTATAAAATGTGAATTATAATACTATCCACTTTTAAGGTTTGTTGCATAATATTTTTTTAACAGAGTTCGTCACATATCAAAGCACTAATAATACTTATGTGCTAGTTTCCTATGGCTGCTATAACAAATTACCACAAACTTGGTGGCTAAAACAATAGAAATGCACCAATACAGTTCTGGAAGCCAGAATTCTGAAAACAGTTTTATTGGGCAGGAATGCACTCCCTCTCAAGACTCTAAAATGGAATTATATTCTTTGTCTCTTCCAGTATCTGGTGGCTGCTGGAATTTCTTGGCTGGTGGCTGCACCATTCCTATTTCTGTCTTCACTTTCTTATTATCGTCTCTTCTGCATATGGTATAAGTTCACTTTGTCTCTCTCTTATAAGGACACTTGTGATTGCATTTGTGGTCCATCTGGATAATCCAAGATAATCTCACTATCTCAAGATTCTTAATTTAATCAGATATGTAAAGAGACTTTTTTTTTCCCCCCAGATAAGGTAAAACTTTCTGGTTCCTGAGACTAAAACCTGATTATTCTGTGGGCCAATAATCAGTATGTTTGGACTACAAGTACTTAGAATGTACTTAAATTTATTAGGATTCTTAATTCTAAATCTGTTTAAATGAATATTAGTTAAAATAGGTTTATTTTTCATTAAAAGAGCATTTCCATGAAAGACTAACCTCAAATTACCTTTTTATTTAGCTAGACTCTATTGAGGAGAATGGGAGGTAAATAAACACATTGTGTTATTGAGCAACTTTTATCTTTTGTTTATATTATGTAGGCACAGCAAGACTATCATTATTGCAAAGAAAATTGCATTGTTCTATTGCTAACTTTCAAGCACTGAAACAGAAACTAATGTAAGCTTTTAAGCTCTGATACTTGAACATATATTTCCAAAGAACATTGACTGGTCATTTAAAGTTTTTTTTCAGTCACTAACTATGGTCATCTTTTTTCTCTGTTTTGATTTTATTTCAAACTGTTCTACGTAGAAAAAAAAAAGCACCTGAAGAATTGCATGGTGTTGATTTTATAAGGAAGCCTTAAAATTACTATTGATCATTTTCAGTAGACTTAATTCATTTAAATGTAATTTCAGATATCCAGTTACCTTATATGCATATTATGCTGACATCCCTTCTTGATGCTAATTACATTGCTGTAGATTTAAAGTCTCTGTGCTTACCTCCCCCGTTCTGCTTCCAAGACTCTGGTTTCCTCACTCATTCTAGCTGACTGCAGTGGCTTGCACTGAAAACCCTGTTGTTTGTAGCTTCTCTGAGCCTCTCTGTCTCCTCACTGAAAGCCGTCATCAGCCTACTAATGATTCTTGCCCCAGGAATCATTGGGAGAAGGATTGTGAGGAAGAAAATAATCTTTTTTTACTGCCTATTCACCCTTCTCCACACACTTGTAGGCAAGACTCTAAAGCCCAAGCCTTTTTGTACTGATGCCCAGAATTCTCTTCATTTGTTGCTGACCTGCTTTTGCCCCAACCCATCCCTATCAATAGTCTTACTTTTATAATTCAAACTTTAGACCTAAACCTGTTATCTGAACTCTTTTTGACTCAGTGATTGCTTTTTGGTTGTTGTTGTTCTCACATGAGGATATGTTTTTATTGATTTTTAGAGAGAAGAAGGGAGACAGAGAGAGATATCAATGTGAGGGAAAAACATCAACATCCCTGGGTTGCCTCCTATGTGCCCCAACTGGGGATCAAACCTGCAACCTAGATATGTGCCCTGACTGGGAATTGAACCTTTTGGTGAACAGGATCACACTCCAACCAATTGAGCCACCCTGGCCAGGGAGGGTAGTGATTACTTTTTATCAGTTCTCTTTAAAGACTGACTTTCTTCACCTCTTAGAGTCACAACAGCTGCCTGCCTCAGGTATAAACCCATACTCTCATTTGCTTTCATGGCAACAACCCATTACAACAGGCAGTGGTAGCCACATTCTTGAAATAAGGGAATAAGGCCAGAAAATAGGAGAGAGGAATTGGGAAATTACTGGTTAGAACAATTCAAGTGTCCGTCCACCTAGTTAGTACCTGATGGAACACAAGACAATTTCTTCAAGACTGAAGTCATTCTCTGAGGGTACCTAGTATAAAGAGCTCTAATACTGGAAAGGAAAAGTGTATATTCTATTTTCAGTAATAGCTGCGCTAGTGGCTATGGTGATTATTTTATTTTTTATTTTTTATGAGGGACTATACAAGGATTTGATTCTTATAGTCATGATCTAAGTATTTGCTGAATTTGGGGCTTTAGCTATATTCCTCAACTAGTACAAGTCCAGGCTGACTCCAGTCACTGCATGACTAAGATTGGATTCCCTGGAAAAAGTCTTAGAAACTGAGAATTTCATGCAGATAATTTATCGGGGCCTGCTCTCAGGAGATACCGTATTTTCTGGTGTATAAGATGACTGGGCATATAAGATGACCCCCAACTTTTCCAGTTAAAATATAGAGTTTGGGATATACTCGCCGTATAAGACTACCCCTCTTCCAAAGCACACCAAATAAAAATTTAAAAAACATCAGATTTGATTTCAATATGGTAATTTTAATTCAAATGCTTATGACATGCAGGTACTTAGCGGGAAAACTGTCACTTATAAACATAAGGCTGTTTGTCATCAAACATGTAAACATGAAACAGTGCAAGTGGATTAAACTTTTCCTAATTCACTCTAAAGCTGAAAGGAAGGATAAGACAATAAACCCATGGGAGCTGCCATGCTGTTTGTTTTCTAAGCTGTCAACCAAACTGGAACTGATGATGGTAGGAGGAAGATAACAAACAGCAGAGAGAGAGCAAGTGCCAGGCAAGTCCCTGGCGAGTTAGCAACGCCCATCATAACTGCAAGCTACGGTATTTTTATAGGTTTTGCTGATGTGACAGTTTCCCTTAAAAGCCTTCAAAATCCTCCTGTTCGTCATCTGATATCATAAGTACATCAATGACATCTTGTGATACATTTGTAAGGCAGTCATCGTATGGATCGAATTCCGTATCAGATGGTGTGGTCTCAGCTTCGGCTTCCTCTTCATCTTGCCACAAGTAGTCGTCCTCCATATCATCTAATGGATTTGATATGCCACACTTCTTGAAAGACTTGATTACTGTTTCTGCATCAGTATCATTCCAGGCTTTTATGACAAACTTGCACAAAACACCAACTGTGGAGCACGCATGTTTCCCCCTTTTGTGAATGACTTTTTGCCGCTAACCATCCATTCGTTCCACTGTCCTCGAATGCGATCTTTAAATATGTTTTTCTGAGCACAGTGCTGCTCTCTTTTTTCCATACCCTGGGCGTCCCGGACGCCTGCAGCTTGCTCCGCCCTTCACTTACACCTTCCCGGTGAGGTGCCCCCTCACCTTGTCATCGGACCATGTTAAGTCACTTCTTTCCACGAATCCTGGTGAGTGGATTTTCTTCTACCATACTTGTACAGCGCCGCCCTTGCTGCTTTCATATGGTCGCTGCATATGGTTGAGGGGGAGCTCAAAAACGGCCGCAGCCGCATCCCAGCCGTAGGCAGTGAGCACCCGGCCGCACTCCATTCATTTCAATGGAGCGGGACAGAGACCGTATGCGGCACAAAAAGGAGTCGACTAGAGACACTTGCAGTCTCCATGCGGCTCCATTGAAATGAATGGAGTGCGGCCGTTTTTGAGCTCCCCCCACCATATGCGGCGACAGCAGATTCTCCAGTCCAGCTCCGAAGTTTCAGCACCCGCCCTATAAGACGACACCTGGTGTATAAGACGACCCCCGACTTTTGAGAAGATTTTCCTGGGTTAAAAAGTCATCTTATATGCCGGAAAATACAGTAGATCTGTAAGATTGGGCAGAGAGAGAAGCTGACCCATAGTGTGTAGTAAGGAGGCATCAGTCAATTTATGGCAAGATCTGAAGTTGGGATGATCCTCAGAGTTAGCTCAAATTGAAACAAAGGACTTTTTCAATTTGTTTCAATTAATCTAGTCATTTACTTCTTTGTAAATGACTAAGAGCATCACAGTAACCATTACAGTACATTGTTACAGAAAGAGACAGTGCACAGACAACTGTAATAGCAATATTGATCTATAATGAAGTCATAACTCAACATGCTAAAAATCATCTATTGATAACTATTATTAAGTGCTTTAGAACTTATGGCTAGTGTCTTGGAAAAAGACAGCATTCACCTCAGATGGTTCAAATGATGAGATTTCTATTAAAGTTCAAAGATATGGACATATCAGGGAATACATAGGAATGATATGGCACCCAGAGACTGGCAATGGTAGAATGCAATTAAACCTCTGGGGTACAAAGGACAAGAGACATGAAAATCAGTACAGAATTCCAATGCGAGTTGGAGTCCCGGGAGAAGGCCTACACCAGCAGAAGCTGCAGTCCTGAAGAAGTGCAGGTATTGACAGAGAGGTGACGTCAAAGCCTGTGCTTACATGCTGATGCCATTGATCTACTCAACTGGAAGCCAACTAACAAGTGAGTGTGGGAGATGTACTGCCCATGAATTAGTCTCCTCAGGCAAGTAAGTAGAATGGGAGCTGGCAAATGCAGAAAAACCAGCACTGCTCACAAACAGCACATAGATTGCTCTTCTATCCATAAAGCAAGCCATTTTCTCAAACATATTTGACTAATAATCCCCAAGTAAAACACTTAATAAAAAGACTACCAGCAGAGATTCTTAGGTCTCAGGAAAGAAGAATTTCATTGACTCATTTTATTTTATTTGTTCCTCTTTAGAAGAAGCCCTCAGGAATGAAGTGTAGAAAGAAAAAAATATTTCTAATTGCTAATTCTATGTTGTAAACCACCAGTGCATTTTACTTGTTGGGCAGGTGCCATACAAAAGATGCTGTTTTTGAGACCATAGCAATTGCAGATACTAGAGAAGTACCAGGAGAATAACTAAAATAAATAATTATTACTAAATCTTCAATGTTGTGTGTGAGGCTTTTGCAGTACAACGCCCATTAAGTGTTAGTCACATGACTAAACCTTACACATATTTTTCTCCAAATTTACCCCCTAAGGGGCAAATTACCAGCACAGTTCTGAATAACATTATTGTAGCTATTAGTCTTTGTGTGCATAATTCCCCATCCATGATGTTTACAATTTTCTCCTTAGTGTTTCTTTGAAAAGTGGCACAATTACAATATTTTCATTATACTATGGCTTACACAGATAATTAAACAAATAAATATGCCCTTACACAATTCATTTTAAATGTTCCCAGTGTTTATAAAACTCCCTCATTTTGGGAGAATAAAGACATTCAGAATAGAGATGCACACTACGGCTTTGGTAGCAATGGCTTCTCCCTCAGGATCTGAGCCCAGTCAGTCCCTCCCTCAGGAGACCCTTGTAGTCAGCCAGCTCCTTCTCCACTGTAACCATGTGCCACCAAAAGGCGGTTGGCCCGACCTGCGTGTAAAGTCAACACGGACCCTAGAGGGGGAGTGGGAATGAAAGGACAAGAGGCACAAGAGATGGAGACAAGACAGGCTTTCTGATCAAGTCTCGTTTATTGCAAGGTATACGGGGATAGATATAGTCAGGGAGAGTGAGGGAGTTCCTCTAATGATGTCAGCGGGAGCGTAGTTAGGCCGTAAATATCAAGAATAGGTTATCTCAACAGAGAGGTCTTGTTGTGCCCCAGCCGCCAGATGTCTGCCGCCAGGGTGTCTAAGTAATAACTGTCAAGAGCCCCCTGTTGTGCAAACAATGTTATCTCTGGTAATCCAGATGCAGTTCTGGGAGCACAGTTTCCCACAGGCGGTGATCAAAAATGCCAATGCATTGAAGGAGATTTCAACAGGATACTGTGGAATATGCTATTCAGGCTTTGGAGAAGTATAACATAGAGAAGGACATTTCAGCTCATATGTGAAAAAGTTTGACAAGAAGTCCAACTCCACTTAGAGGGGAGGAACTTTGGTAGTTACCTGACACATAAAACCGAGCACTTCATCTACTTCTACATGGGCCAAGTGACCATTCTACTATTCAAACTTGGTTAAAAGCATGGACTATGCCACATACTCAGTGATCCATCCCAAAACAAGGACTGCGATCTAAATCCCAAGTACCAGAGACTGAAATCTTCATCTCTGCCTAAAGAAACACCTTGATCTTGAACCTTTATTGTGTTGTTTTGTACATAGGGCATTCTATGTACTCATTTGCTGTGGTTATAAAACAATTAGCAAAACAGCTTACATTTGTATTTATTTTCTCCTCCATACTTCTCTGCTTCATGTTTTGAACTCCTCAAGATCGACTCCTTTCCCCAAAAAATAAATCTGTTGGAGAAATGGAAAAAAGAAAGACATTCAGAATACATACAATTTTTAATTTCTTTTACAAAAACCTCCTCAACTTAACACATAACATTAGTAATTCACTTTCCAACCAGAAATGAAACTAGTACAAAACAATAACAACTTCAGAACTTTTATATGGGAATGGTAAGAACAGTGTATTTTCATTTGGGAGATATTTAGAGAGATGAACATTATTGTTGAGACAGTAGTTTATTAAATTTTAAGTGTTTAGTATACTTCTGAGCTGAGTTAAAATCTCAAAAATTTGGGTTTTTAACTTATACCATTTGTGAAGTTGTCATATCTAGTAAGAACTGGTACTTCACTACTATAAGGACACACACCCCTTCCCGATTTCATTTTCAAAGTAATAGAATTTTAGAGTTATCTGGAAAAAAAAAAAGATTTATTTTGTCAATAAAGAAACCAAGTCTCAGAAATGTAAAATGGTTTTCCAAGGTCTCACAACTGGTTACTGCCAGAGACAGAACTATGATGGCAGTTTCCTAAATACCACCACTGTGTCCTTTCTCCTAATCAGCGGCCTCTTCCACGAGCCTCTATGCTTTCTCTTTCAATAAGAGAGAGAGCCTCTACTTTATGCCAAATATTACCTGAGGTGCTTGGGACAGGCCGAGAGAGGAGTATGACATGGTCCCAGCTCTTACAGAAGCTAACAATTTAG
This sequence comes from Eptesicus fuscus, assembly GCF_027574615.1. Lineage (NCBI taxonomy): Eukaryota > Metazoa > Chordata > Mammalia > Chiroptera > Vespertilionidae > Eptesicus > Eptesicus fuscus. Next base: position 77,020,134 of record NC_072475.1, on the reverse strand, counting down.
CCCGAAGCATGGTTCAGTGGCTGAGCGTTGACCTATGAACTAGGAGGTCACAGTTAGATTCCTAGTCAGAGCCCATGCCCTGGTTGTGGGCTCGATTCCCAGTGTGCAGGATGCAGCTGATCAATTATTCTCTCTCATCATTGATGCTTCTATTTCTCTCCCTCTCCCTTCCTCTCTGAAATCAATAAAAATATCTTTTTTAAAAAAAGCTAACAATTTAGTGACGGAGACAGTTAAGTAGAAGAATAATTCTAGTTTATTATGCATTGTAACATGTTTTGAGAATACAGAGAGATTCTTAACTCCTAACTCTCTTAACTTTCCTTGGCTTTGGGGTTTCATTTCTGTGTTCAGCTAATACAAACACTTAAGTCTTTAAGCACAGCAAGTTCTTGTCCCTAGTAGGCGTGGTCCTGGGCTCTTGCACACTATTTCTCTGTTCTCCTGCCACTCCCTTCAATCCTGCTTCTTGCCCTATTGCCTCATGTGTAGTTGCTGCTTACCTGATACTATTTCTGATTCTAAAATTTCTTAACCATCTGCAGCTGCAGAACTGGGAGCTGCTGTCCTGAAGAATCGAGAATACTCTAAACAGTTGCAGCTTCGTCACTTACTTCCGCCCAAATTGCCTTGTTTGTTATGTTTCACCTTTTCCAAAAAAAAACTAATGCCAACCACCCCCTAAGTGGAAAATAGACTTTCAGTGACACCAGCTGAGCGTTACACCCTGTCTGATGCACTATGCGTGACTGATGACATTCACAAGCATGACACATCCCCAGGGAGGTCCCAAGGAGTATGTGCCACTAACACACAAGGCACACATCATTTTTTTTCCTACTTCATAGGAAATCCCATGGGAAGAAGAGGAATGAGAGTGTTTTAAAATTAAAAGGCAAAACAAAACAAACAAAAAATACCTCATAACTATTTACATAAGTTTGTAGAGTCAACTGTATTCATGACCAGCTAGCATCCAGGACCGGAAGATCTGCTCCTCAGTAAGGTCCCCCTTCCCCACTTTCAGGAATATCTCACCTGTCCACATCCAATGAGAGATTCAAAAGTGATTTCATTTGCTCTCTGTTTCTATAAGTTCGTTGTCCTAGGGCTGATCTTTGGTGACTGAATCATCTTCCCAGCTTCTCCAAGATTTCCTCACATCTTCATTCATTGGGGACACAAGGTTGGCATAGGGAGCAAGCCGGCCATAGCAATCTGGCTTTAAGGAACTACTTTGAAATATGTGCAATATCTGCCCAGAGTGTTAGACTAGATCCTACCCTTTGTGCTACACGACTGGCAGGTGTTATATTTGGGCAAGTATCCTATTGACCCCCTAGCCTCTTACCAATTGTCATGGAGTCCAAATAAAGCTTGAACTTGACAATGTTTACCAGCTGAATGCTTTCTAGTTAATTCCTAGTATGTGATCAGCATTTGTGTAAAAATTTAACACTGATGCCTCTGGGACACTTTAAACTGCTTCTTTCAATTACTTATAGTTGTGTACACTTTTATGTAGTGGTATTTACTAGCGGCCATTGAGAATCTTCATATGAATTTATGTGTTATTTATTGGGTGTATATTAAAGAGGTGCGTGCATTTGAGGGGGGGAGTTGTGGCATTTTTGAATTAATTTAAGTATTATTTATAATTATAAAAGGGTGTGAAATATACACTTTGGAAGACTTACTATAAATAAGATCAATACTAAATTTAAGCCCAAGAGAAGATGTTGTATATTTGACATGGCAGACGCTGGGTCTTAACTATGGTAGCAGCATGTGATAGAAATTCTGGGATCTGGGGGGCAAATTCAATGCTCTCCCCATTGAGGAACCTATGTAAATCAGTGCTGAATAGGTGATCCGTGGCTTATATCTCAAAGCCCTTTTCCATTGAGGATGAGTGTCTTAGAAGAAGTCCCATCAGTGCCCTGACTTCATTAATACCACCCATAATCACTGCCAGCATGCTGCTACTCACAGTCCTATTTGCTCACTCAAGGAAGAAAGCAGTGGCTCTCCCAGATATGCATGAACTTCCTGTGCAGATAATAGGATTTACATCTGTATACAGAAAGATAAACTAGCCTTTTATTTAACTAGTATATTAACTGTGCTCTCATTTTCCCTGAAATAAAATTCTCTGATAATTTCCCTCCAGGGCTGTGGCTTTGCACTGCTGGCTTATCTTTGCTTTTTGACTGAGGTCCCCTATGTTACTTAAATGCAAAATCAATGTTTGATGACAGATACTTTGTGTTCATTTAATATGTGAATTATATTCCTCTTTCTCTTTTTAATAGACGAATTTTGCCATCCGGAGCATCTTCATTTCCAGTCTCACCCACCAATGGTCTAATTTCTTCCTTCATTGGTCTCTTGCCTTCCTGAGAGTAGAAACACTTTGCGAAGTTGGATTTAGCATTACTTTGTATTTTTAATGTCTTCCTCTGCCATTAGTTAGTATTTAGGTGGTTGTTCTGAATATATCTCTTTACTTAAAAGTATTGTAAAATTTAAAAACATTTCAAACTAATTTCCCCTTTGTTTTTCTCCCACAAGGGGCTTTTGACTTTACACATTATAAAATTTAAATGTAATTGCAATTCCATAATTTTTTTGTTTGGCATCTGAACATAATTTTAAATTTTTATCTTAAGACAGGGCAGGGAAGGTATATGCTTGATTAAAAAAGAAGAAGAAGGAGAAGAGAAAAAGACTATTTCAGCCCTAGTCCATGTAGCTCAGTTGGTTGGAACATTGTCCCATACACCAAAAGGTGGCAGGTTCAATTCTCCATTAGGGCACATACCCATGTCGTGCATACGATCCCCAGTGGGAGTGCATGTGGGAAGCAACCAGTCAAAGTTTTTCTCTCCCTCCCTCTCTCTCTCTCCCTCTCTCTAGAATAACATGACTAACTCATAAGTTGCATTTAAGTGGCCTCATGCAAAAGGTAGAATACTGGTGTGAGGAGACTTTCTCTCAAGTCATGATTTTGCTTTTAACAAGCTCACATCTTTGTGCAAGTATTTATACTCTTGAGTTTTACTCCCTTTTTGGAGTGAATTGGATTTTGGTTCTTTTCCACTTTATAATTCTATGTGAGGAAAAAACCCTCTTTGGTTTCACTCTAATGTATCATTTGAAGGTAAGACAAGGGAGAGAAAATGGAAAGATTTTCTTGGATACATCATTAAATTTCAAGTCATGTGAATGCTTTGATCAAGCATTTTGATGCAACCTCCCTGAGGGTTGTGTTTGGGTTGAAGAGATAAAATAAACCTCCATGAGCTCTAGTTCTTTTCTTTTTCACTTCATTCTCTATGTTTCCAAGATGAATGAAATTCATTATATCATTAGAGAAGGTCAGGGAATAAAAGATTAGCAAAAGTCCTTCGCTGCATATTGGGAATCAGGGTAACTAAATAATGGTGTATTTCTCCCATTAAAATTGCCTCCATAACCTTCGCCAGAAATAGCATTTGAGATTAGAGGAGAATTAATGTTCAGTAATTTTTGGATCTTTATTTAAATGTGACTTTCAAATATCTTTCCCGAGAGGAGCACTTAAAAAGATCCATCAAAGCAATAGTGCTACTAATCTGCCATGGGACCTGGGCAGTAGGTTAAGAGACTCACCTCTATTAATTAGGTGAAGGATTCATGAAATGTTAGGAGTGTATCTGAGCCCAGCATTCATTTTAAGGAGTGATCTATTCAGTAGTGTAATTATATTGGAATTGTCAAGCATCTCGCCAAAGGGAGAGAGGGAACAGAATGTTTAAGTATATATGTATATAAATTATGTTTATATGTATATAATACATATAATTTAATACATGTATTTTATACATCTTAACATACATGTAATACATATTAATATAATAATTTATATATGTATATTCATATATTAATTTATATACATATATATATATATATATATATATATATATATATATATATAAAAAAAAACAGAGGACTATGCAAATTAGCTGGGACGCCGTAACATCAGAATTGAACAGCAGGGACCTGAGGCTGCATGGTGCCTGGCTGAGGCGAGGGACCTCCGGCTGCGCCCCCTGCCCCACAGGGCTTGATGGGGGACCTCAGGCCATGCTCCACTGCCCCAATGCCAGGTGAGGGGACCTCAGGCCGTGCCTTGCACCTGGCGCTGGGCTGGGGAACCTGAGATTGTGCCACCCGCCTGGAGGGGCTTGACGGGGTGGAACTGGCCAGATCTGGGTCTCCTGCATTTTCAGAGCGTGTGCAGATGGTGGGCAGGGACTTGACTGTAGGTCCCACGACGCGCCCCAGACTCTGTCAGGAGGGAGATTTTCATATACATTTTACTAATTTTCATTCATCTCTGACCCTTCTATTATAGAGAAAGGGAAAATGATAATATTAAAATATTTCCTCTAATTAATTCCCTTTTAATGTGCATGAATTTCGTGCACTGGGCCACTAGTAAACATATAAATATATAAAAGCTTCATATATTTATATGTGCCATAATTTGAAGATGGTGAGAGTGCTTTCTGTTGAAATAGTTAAAAGGGCATCCTATCTAATAAAAAGGGAATATGCTAATTGACTGCCATGCCTTCAAATATGGCGGCGCCCATAGCCACAAGATGGCAGCGCCCAGTCCCCTCAGCCCCCCAGCCACCCAGGGCTGGCCCAAGGCTCAGGTAACCAGGGCCAGCTGAGGCTTGCACTGCCAGCAGTGGCAGCAGCAGAGGTGTGATGGGGACGTCACCTTCCTCTGATCACCGGGTAGCCTCCCACCCCTGAGGGCACCCGGACTGTGAGAAGGGACAGGCCGGGCTGAGGGACCCCCCATCCAGTGCATGAAGTTTCATGCACCGGGCCTCTAGTCTATATATATATAAAAGGCTAATATGCTAAGTGTCCAACAGTCCAGGTAATGATGTCACATACCAATGCCCAGCTTCCTCTCCCTAGTTTATAATAAAATACTTTTGGCATTCACTAACATCTGTGTAGGATTGTGTGTGTGTCTTAGAAGTGGAAATGCAATTGGGGATTGGAAGTCAATTTCTGAGGGAACACTTAGTCCTAGCAGCAGTTCTGGATTTCTGTTTCCACACTCCATGCTGGCACTTCATCTTTTGTCTACAACACCCATGAGTTACTAATTTTCATAATTACTTTTCTGGGGTGGTCCTCCAAGACCTTCAGGAGGTGCTGGGCAGCATTTAAGCCTATGGCATCTGTTGGCTTATTCAGTCACTGCAGTCATTGTGGGTGTTGGTTTGAGGGGACAGAACAGGTGGTGTAGCAAGGAGAGCAGCTGAAAACAGCGGGACTCTTATTCTCTGGCACTGAGGAAGTCAGGCCATATCTTTTTAGGATCAAAATTGTTTACAAGAGTCATAATCATTTTTACCAGTGAGCTGGAAAAAAAAATGATTTATCCACCACATAACCAAATGTTTTTGTTTTGGGCTATACCATTATTGGCATATATGTGGAAGAATAAATTCTGACTTTGCAGAAACAACCTATCATAGACACTGAAAAATATACCAAATAGAGTTAAGGGCTAAATTCAACAACATTATTTTGAAAGATATTTATAAATAAGTCACCAATAAAACGTTGGTCATTAAAGAGAAGTTGTGTAGGGAAGGTTAAGTGAAATAAGAAATAAAATGACCTAAACTGAACCTCTTTCCCACCCTCAGAAATGTGCTGCTTTGTTCTCCTTCCCGAAATCCCCGGGCACCATATCACCCCCAGTTTTGTGGGATCCTAAAGATACCAAGTGGGCCTTTGTTTTAGCAGGAGGGAGTGAAGGAATCCATGAGGTCAGTTGAGTATTTTAATATCCCTTATGCTCTATGGAAAGATCAGATCAGTGGGAAACGAAAAGGTAAGAGTAACACAAGTGACACCAGTAACCACAACAAATAACCTCACTCACCCAACGAGGCAGGGCGGCCATGGTGATGAAGGTGTCTCTGAGTAAAAAGTCGGAGTGTCTGCAGACGTGGTTTCCTATGTCAATTTAGACTGGCTTGTGTTCAAACAAAATCAATTCACACTTCTCCTGAAGAACCAACCTTTGCAGTGGTCTGTGATCTTAATTAGCAATCACAGGGCTCTTTCTACCCCTTGTCAAATATGTCTAAAACAGGACTGCATGAACTTTAAGGATTTTAATCTTAAGAAAGCTTAAGAGCACTTCATTTCTTTTACACTCCTACAACCAGATTTTGCCAGTTAGCATGCCTAGACCAAGGCAGAAATGGAGTTGAAAATATGCAAGAGGTTCATAACCTTGCTTGTAGAAGATAAGAAATCTTACCCTTGACCTTGTAAAACCCTGAAAATCTCTTATGTGTGGGGCCAACACTAGAGACCGGGAATCCAAAATGAGCAATTCTTATTATCAGTAAATATGTCTTTACATAGAAGACCACAATATTAAAATTTCCCTTAGCCCTGTGCTCTGGTAAACAATGAAGTTAAAAGAAACCCTCTCACCCTTATCTGTTCTGAAAAAAAAACAAAACACTGCAAAAAGCCACTCTTCCCCACAAGCCTAAGATAACCTTAGGCAAGGCTTTGGATGCCTCCTTTGTTTACCCATGACAGGGCAGACACAGACCCTCCAAATTCCTTTTTTTTTTTTTTTTTCGTTTGTCTCATCAATCGCTAGCTGAAATGCTTGTCCTCACAAAGTAATCAGAATAAAGTGCTTGTTAACCAATTTTTGCTACAATTCTCTCTTTCCCCCACCCAAGTCCCTGAACTTTGGCCTGCCCTTAGCCTGATACTGCATTGAGGTTCCCCCTACCCCCACTTTTGGGCCCCTCCTGGAAAACTGAAAAATAGGCTGGTCTCAGGGTAAAACATTATCTGACCTGCTATTGGATCCTACCAACTCTTGACCTAAAAAACATTCAGACCTGTAGAGAATTTATATGAGTTTATTTGAGCCAAACTGATAACATATGCTGGGCAGCAAGACCTCAAATGCTCCCGAGAATAACAGTTTTGCAGTTTCTTTTATACATTTGAAATGAAGGAGAGAATTTAAGAAAGATTGCATGGAAGTAGGAGAAAGCAAAGTAGGGGTTGGATTATAGGATAGTTAACACGGTTAAGTGCTCTTTGAGAGTGGTGTATTAACCTAGATGCATAGAAACAATTGACAGAGCTTGCTTAAGGCAAAAACAAACCTTTTACTAAAAAGTTACATGCATGGGGTGTGACTACCTACCATGACCTGCCCACTTAGAAATTTATGATCGTATCGCCCTGTGAGGTTACTTTCCATTTAACACCATTTTTTTCTTCACACTGCTTTCATTCCATTTCCCCACATCTTATCCCTGCCTAGCCTTGTTGACTCCTCTCTATATAAGAACATCTTTTTTGCCTAACTCTTAAGACTGTTACTGGACTAAAGGAGTCCGTTCACCTACACACATCAAAGCCCAATAAAATACAAATAGGAGTTTGCAGCAAAGAAAGTAGAGATTTCTTTAAGGAAATGCCTCTAAGCCCAGAGGCATAGGTGAGCTAGTGTTCTCAGTCCTGACTCCCTGCTGGCTCGCACAGAGGTAGATTATATATGGGAAAATTATTAATCATGTTGACTAATGGAGTTGGAGTCCTGGGCTCCGCTGATTGGTTGGGGGCTAGTTGATCATTGTACCTGGTCCTGATGTCAGCTATGGCATCTTTCTGGCTGCTTTCATGAGGGTGTGTTTGTAGGGTTCTTCAGCTTTCTTGGGCCTGGGGTTGAAACACAACTGAGGTCAATATATTATCTTTAGTTTAACTGAAACTGTTCCCTTGATCAACAGACCTGAGGCTTTTTTCTTAAGACAGTTTGATGCTGACCAGATTTGATGTCTTAAGGGCTTAATGATAAAGGAAGTTCTGGTCTTGCAGTATGTATGGTGCTGACTGGACAAAGCTAGCTTGAATTAAGGAAAAAGGTCATATTAAAGAAATAAAGTTCCTGTGCTGCTGCAGATTTTATGGGTATAGTGTTCTGTCTGTTGCAACAGCCCCCCAATTCCTATTCTAATAGTTATCCCATCCCTTTCAATTATCCTTTTGAATAAGGTCTTTCCTTACTAAGTCCAGGTTTTTTATTTGATAATGCTTAAAGATCTGTCCCCTACATATTTTTTTGTTTAGTTGTATATGTGGTTTGTAAGGGGAACCTCTTTTTTCTCTCCCCATGTGCACTTTAAATACCTATTTTATATATCAACTAATTCTGTGTTGGGCTGAGAGGAGAGACTACTGAAAAGTTCTTTCTGGGGTTTATCTGTTTCCTGTAATAGGAACTGCCTCTGAAGTGAACTGGACAGAGGAGGAGCATGTGTTAAATGCCCCCTTAAAGGACTCTTCAGAGCTTTGGAAAACTAGACAAAAGCCTAACTAGACCTGGATAGTTGCCCAATACATTTCTAAATCTTTTGAACATCCAGAGTTTACTTAGGATTGGGAGACATTCATGATAATATTGCTGGATATGGGATACCATCTACTCCTAAAGAAAGAGAAAGAAAACAATATTACTTATTCAGGTCATTCAGAACCAGGCAATCATTCGGATGAGAGAAACTGACACAAAAATGCTCCCTAAGACAAATGCCAGGTTCCGATAAATTTTACAGCAGTAAGATTTCCTTTGCAACTGTTTTCATTAAGCAGCAAGAACCCCAGAGTCATGGCTTAGGGTATCCTATCTAATAAAGAGGGAATATGCAAATTGACTGTCATGCCAGCACAAAGATGGTGGCGCCCATAGCCACAAGATGGCGGCACCCAGTCCCCTCAGCCCCACCAGAGTCCCACAGTCCTTTCAGCCCAGCTGGGGGGTGGGGGGATGTGAGGCAGGCATTCGGTGCAGCTGGACCCACCCTCAGCTCCCCAGCTGCCCAGGGCTGGCCGGAGGTGCAGGTAAGCCTCGGATGGCGGCTGCCCAGCCACCCAGGGCTGCCTGAGGCTCAGGTAACCAGGGCTGGCTGAGGCTTGCGCTGCCGGCAGTGGCAGCAGCAGGGGTGTGATGGGGGGCGTCACCTTCCTCTGATCGCCAGGTCGCCTCCTGCCCCTGAGATCTCCCAGACTGTGAGAGGGGGCAGGCTGGGCTGAGGGACACCCCCCCCTCCAATGCATGAATTTTCTTGTGCTGGGTGGGCCTCTAGTTTCTAAGATAAAAGACTTAAGAGAACATGAAATGTAAATGCAAAGTGGGTTGGCTCATTGATCAATCACTATATAAACCAAGTACCCTTTGTGTTGTTTAGTACAATTACTGCCTAGAAAAACCAGCACTCCCACTGAGCTGCAGTCCTTGATTTTTAGTCAGCATGTTAAATCCCAGTGCTTGGCTGTTTTTGCTATTGGCCTCCCTACTGAATCCCCAGAGAAACAGAGGTTGAGTATCTAACTATGCCTGGGGCAAGGCTTTGATTACCACACAGTCAGAAGCAGAATAAACTCTCTGCAGATACAGTATTGAAACTGAAATGAAGGGGTTTGAGTCCCAGCGGGTTGTCTCGCGAAATCTAAGAATGAAGCTGTGGACAAAAAACGGTTAGGGGAAGCAAAGATTATTGAGAAAAGCCAGTCTTGGAAAAGGTTCAGCTGGGGTTCCAGGAGCAGGCATTGTCCAAAACTTCCTTACCATGTTACGGTCGGGTGTTAAAGTCTATTAGTCCATGTGTAGAGTCCCACATGACCATAAACCACATGGAAACAGGGAAGCATGTCTCCTGCCATTGACACAAGAATCTAATGTGCAGGGGAGAGTGTGCACTTTTTAATTTAGGGGGTGGATATAGCCTTGCTAGCTCCTGATTGATCTTTTCAAAGAATTCTGTCTTAACATTCTTGGGATTGGCTATATGCCTCCCTGCACTCTGATAGGTTATCTGCAAGCTGCCTGTCTTAGCAACATTCATATATTTTAAAGCTTGCTTTTCTTGTGTGTGCCCTTCTTTCCCTGCCCAGTGGGTGTCTTAGTAACTCTACCCAGCTGGGCTCCCCAGTTCTATTTTCCCCACTCCATGGTCTCGATTCCTGAGTACCTAGCTTCCCTCTGTCTCCTCAGTATCAGAGAACAAATAGATTGGCTTTGGAGCAATGAGAGAAAACTGCAATTAGGCTTTTTCTTCCCCCTTTTCAGAGCTAGACTTTGTCCTACAATATTTATTTTGTATCTTTGTCTATTGGTTGTTTGGCTATCACAATGCTTTCTACATTTTGATAGAATGGTAATAAAAGGTAATCTTATTTACTACTTCCATCTCTTAATGCAATGTCAATAATTTTCCATTTGAAAAGAAATGGCCTTCTTTGTAATTGAGAACTTTACTGATCTTTTCTTATTCTGCTCTAATATTTTAGTACATACATTTCCTTTTATTTCACTATTTATAAAGTCATTATAAATCAAACCAATTGCTGTGTAACAGGAAATGGTTGACATTTTCTATCTCAGGGACTCATTCATAATTTCCCAATTACATGTAATTTAATACATAACATCCAGTCTGTAGTGTCTGAAATAGTGCCAAATTCCATCTGCTTTCCTGCATATTGCTATAGCAATTTCTGAGCATAACATGAGAGAGGGTTTCTGAGAAGTCTAACTTGAACACAAACCTCTCAATAGAACCTTACTGTTAATCTTGTAATTTTCTGTTCAATAACTTTTTCTTACACAAATGCATAGTTTTATTGATTTCCATATCCAGATGCTTAATAACCTCCACTAGCAACCTATCATCACTTCTTTTTCCATCCAGGCCAAGAAGAGCTGGTACCTCCTTTGGGTATATAAGAGAGTCTTTATTGCAGGCCAAGTAGACATTGCTAACAAGGAGCCACTAGACAAAATAGTTCTTCAGAAGCAAAGTCTCACAAAGGCAGCCGCACACTGGCTGGTTAACAATACATCAAATTTATAAAGGTGAATTCTGATGGAATGTGAAAAAAATTGCCATATGTAAATGCTGGCATAACACTTAAGCTTTATTGATGCAATTCTGAGGTTACATCTCAAAATTCTACCCAGAAGTTTAAATAATTTAAGTTATACCTTGAGAGACTAAATTCAAAATTTTTCTAGTTATAGTGTCACTAGTAAACTATCTTTATTTTATGATTTTAGCTTTTATTTAAGATTCCTGATTTTGTCTCCTGCTGATATCATTAACTTTCCAGAGAACTTGTTGTATAATACATAATGTATGCTTAAATTTTTAAAAATAGGTACACTGAGTTGACTTCATGTTGACAGAATTTAACATTCTTTTGGAAAATTACAAATATCCTAGTGCTATCCCACAGACACCAAACAACTGAACCAAATGGGCTAAAGTCATTACATATTTATTATATAATCTCCAACACATTCTATGTTGGACTCACAGCAAAAGCTCTGTTATTTCTTAAGTAATAGACATGTGGCTGTCTACAGAAATACCCAGATTTTTTTTTTTCATCCATTTAAACAATTGTTTATTTTGTACCTGATTTTTTATTAGAATTCTAAAAGAAATATTAAATATTGGTAGGATATCCTGCCTATATGATTACTTTCATTTTTAGATTAACTCTTAAATGTTGGTCCCTTCATTTGGGTTTCTGTTATCCTTCTGCTTGGATCAATATCATCATGTCTTCTACAAGTCATTTGGGCTTGCCAGATAATTTTCTGTCTTTTATTTCTCTAGCAACACCAACCTCTCCCCATTTCCCTCACTTTCTATAGCAGACAGAGACTGTCATCCATCCATGTTAGCAACAATTTCAAAATATTCTGTGAAAATCTCTTGGAACATCCTACACTGTTGGGAAGAGTTGCACAGTGTCAATTTTCCATTTCTGAGCGAGTTTGGCATAGATTTCAAGCAGTTATAGGCTCAGGCCAGAAACTGAGGTTTGCAAAAAATATTGTATTTTTGCATTGTCTATAACCTCTTTCATTTATTTATTTATTTATTTATTTATTTATTTATTTATTTATTTATTTATTTATTTATTCTAAGCTCTCGTCCTGCAGGCTGGTAAGATCTTTAAGCTTTGATATGTTTTGGGATTCCCTCCTCCTCCATAGATGCAGGGCTTTATGCAGTACCATTGATTCTTGGTGGAGAGGAAGGGTACACCCTTTGGTAATGGCTATGTGACCACACAGATGACCAAGAATATGTCCCTTGTGCTCATCTGCACAACCCACTCAGATCCAGCTCCTCTCAGGACAGAGTTATTTCATGAGGCTTGGGTACTCTGACATTCATGTTCCCTCACTTTAGAAATACCACATAGATTCATTTGCTTTCTTCCTAGAGTTCTTCCAAGGAGCAGGACTAGCTCCCCACCAATATGGGATCCTCAGTCTTCTTCCTTGCCTTCCTGAAATCCAAGTCTCCACATTGCACATAAGATATGGAAATCTTAAGTCTGGAAATTCTGTTAGCTATTTCTATTTGCCACACTGCCAGAACCTCTCCTGTTGGAACAGAGAGAGAATCGAGAGAGAGAGTGGAAATCCGTAACTCAAAAACACAACCAAAGACCACTTTTAAATAACACGTTTTGCTTATCTTTCTACAATGAACGCTGTGCTGATAAGCCAGATGTCCCTGTGGGAATCCTGTCAGAGTATGCCAGATGCTCAAGACCAATTGGAGTGTGGAGATCCTGTCTAGAGTACGCCAGATGTTCAAGGCCACTCTGAGCATGGTACTCCTAATCAAAGTGTTAAAGTTTGAGTTGCTATACGCAGGTGCAAGTAGCAAGGACACGGCTACTTACTATATGTACACTGCACAAACGTGCCCTTCTATAACCCAAAATAGTGAGGTCACTATTTGGAAAGAAGTCTCTTTTGTCTGAGTTGGTATGAAAGTATGTTACTGACCAGCAGGCTGCTGCTATAGGAACAGAGGTTGCTGCTGCTATGTGGGAAAGATATGCTGTTAACCAGCTGGTATGGGGTTGCCTTTTTTAGACTTTGCTGTTGAAGAACTGTTTTGTCTAATGGCTCCTTGTTAGCAATTTCTACTTGGCCTGCAATAAAGATTCTCTTATACTAGTATACCCACAACTTCTCACTTATTCTTCATGTTATAACTGGAATCCAAGAAGGTCCAGTCCCTGGCAGAGGGGCTCGGACTCAACAGTTGGTATAGTTAGGCAGGATTAAGGACCTGGGGTTCAAGAAGTACTCCAATAATGTCACAGAGAGCAGGGTGTAAAGGAGGAACTGTGTTCCCAACAGTCCCTTTAGCATTGAGAGACTTATCCTAGATCCTGGGAGCACTCCCCACAAATAATCCTCAGCTGTCTAATCTTTCTAGAAATATGCTTTAGCTGAAGAAACCCATATTGTCCAAGGTCATCCTCTTCTCAGGGGCAGTCTGCCATCCAATGAGGCTCTCTAACCCAGTCCCCTTGCTTCAACTCAGAGCAACTTTGAGGAGCTAGGCCAGTTTTAGAGCTCCTGCGAGGTTGACTGAACCCATTCTGAGACTACATAGAGGTCCTACATATCCTTCTGCCCACTTCTGCTTCCTGCCATTTCACACAAATATTGATTCTGAAAACACTCCCCATTAACTTTCTTGCAGGTTGATCTCTCAGTACACTTTCTATGGAACCTGCTCTGAAACAACCTGGCCCCTTGCTGGGTTGGTTGGTCTGCCAAATTTTACCTTTAGTACAAAATTGCTATCTTAAACAGGTCTATGTCCAGGGTGGAAGAGGTTAGCTTCTAGAAGTAAGCTTAGGAAGGTAAGGTGTGTCAAAAGGATCCCAGGAACCTGGAAATGGGCTTGCCGAGACAAAACAAAACATGAAACAGAACATAAACCATGTTAGGAAATTTAAGAGAAACAAATAGGATGCAGTCGGATTCTCAAAGCCTGTGGGCATTGCTAAAACCCTCTAGTCTGGTGCTTGATTAAAGTTTCAGCGTCACACACCGGTACTCTTGAGAGCAGGAAAGTGTTAGTGTAGAAGAAGATGGACTATGTTTAAAGTCAGGCTGACTGGGTTGTCTGAGAGATGTCTACCAGATTTGCTCTGGGGATTGGGACATGACTAGTTTTCAGGAAGGAGGTGATGATGAGGAAAATAAGACATTTTTGGGGGTGAGACCAAAAAATTAACTAGGTACAGACTATCTCTGTACCTAGTTAATTAGTATCCCTAATTCACATTCTTGTTAGCCTATAGTCTAGTCACTACCCCTTCCTTAATTATCTGGTCTTGCAAGACCTGTTTACCTAAATACTCCCATATTACATAGGCCATAAACCATGTACAATACACAACCCCTGAAGGGAGTTATCAGCGCTGGCACCAGGCCTGGCCTTTAGGTGTGGTCTCATCACCCCCATCCCAACACACTGGGCTTTTTGCAAAGCCCGTGAAAGGTCCAGAAGTCTGATCCTTATTTGGGGGACAAAGAAACCAAAGGGTATAAAGAGAAAGCTTCTTCCATATTGGTTGGCTCAGGATTTGGAAATAGGCTCCCTGAGTCACGGTACTAGTACATCTGGAAATAAATGGGTTTTTCCTGTATCTCCGAGTACTCCTGTTGTGAGTATTTTCCGGTCACCTGATAAATTCTGTAACAGTGATAGATCACATAAAGTCTGACACCAAATTCTTGAATTTCTTTCCATCCTCTTCTTGTGTTAACATATTGGAGTAGACTACTTTATGATGGTTTCTATATTGTTAGGCCAGTTGCTTACAACAAACAGAAGGTTACAAAATCAGAGACCTGTATGTAAATTCTTCTCAAATTCAAATCTTCCAACCCCCATTCAGTCACAGAAGTATTCCATTAGCACATTCTAATTCCTCCTTCCCTTTAGATCTTCTGATGTATGCCAGTGTCTGAAACAGGCACTGTGAGCTTTCCCAGGTATTTTAACTTGGATGACATTTGTTCTTCCTCTTTCAGGGCTAAGTTTCATTCTAAGTCTTTAAGAGCAATTTAATTTTTTTCTGGGCTTTGACATTCTCCTTCAATGAATTTATAGGGTTATACTTCTAAATCAAGCAAGTCAAACTCAAAGGTTAACACGAGCCAAATTAACAAGTTTAAGTTTATGTGGACTGCAAAAAAACTAAAGCTTCAATTTTCATAGAAACATGGGTTTATTTCTATAGAGATGAGATGAATACAAAGGGCTGAAATAAATGAGTAATCCTTAACATAAAATAATAGAACATTTTAATAAAAATTAATATTTTTTCTTGAACATTAACTTACCAGACACTGCATAACTGCACAAATTAATAAGCGTAACACAAAGAAACCTATCCTTCTTGTTCTCCGAAAGTGAAATATTTCCTGTTGTGCACACCAAACAAGTCAGTCCAAGACTAATGACGTGGCAATCAGCTGGTAAAATATTCGCTGCCGGTATTAGTGGAGAGAAATGGTGCGCCTGCGCATAAGGCATGTAAGGGAAATACATGCAACACGATTATAGTAATCAGTCATTAGCAAACGTTGAAGTTTGCTATTAATAATTATGTGTAACAGGATATTGTAAAAATTACGTTACAAATTTTTTATTAAAATGTTTCTTACATACCGTTATATTGGCTGGGCTGCAAAAATATTCATTGTGGGCTGTATGTAGCCTGTGGGCCATGAGTTTGACATGCTTGTTCTAAATCAGTTTCAACAGTTACCTATTTAAAACAGTTAGCAATTTTGTAGCAAAGTTGAATTTTCTCCTGTAAGATCTGACTTTTTTTTTTTAATCATTTTGGAAAAATAATTTGAATGTGATATAGTGTGGTGGGATTTCTTTTAATAAAGGAGAATGTCTAGGGACTTTATTATAGTCTTTGCAGGCTACTTACTTATAGAAGACAAAAATAGTAGAAAGACAAAGAGAGAATCATAATGGGAAATAAGGGATTTAGCAAAGAAAAAGAGATTTAAGGTACCATAGGGAAGTAGAACTTGGGAGTTTTGTTCCGCTTAGAATATTCCTAGGGGAAAATGACAAAATCCAAAGAATGGATCTTGATTAGTAAAATTTCAAATTTGTTTTGGAGAAAACTTGTAGGCATGGGGCTTCCTATCATCACCTAAATAAAAATCTATTTTATATGCATGCAACTGACTCTGACAAGTTGTTAGAACTATTGTAGCTTAAAAATTTGTCTTACTACCTGATTCATTGTTTATTATTCTTCTTTAATATTTATAGGTTGCTCAATTAATACCTGATTTAGCACATAGTATGAACACAATGAATGGTAATTATTGTTTCATTTTTTAAGGCTATCCAAAATGAATTTTAAAATAATTTGATCAAATTTAAAAAATTCATTGCTGACACATTCAAATTAATTGCTGAATCAGTACACAAAGCAAGATAAATATTACAATCAAGCATGCTAAAGAAGAGAAAGAACAAAAGAAATGAAATAACTCAATTGAACACTGACACTGTAGAAAATAGAGTAAAAAATATACTAAATTTAGAAAACATTACTTTTAAGGAAATCAATATTGTAACATGTATTAATATTACCTGGTCCTTAAACCTTTAGTCTCACATGTTTATGACAGGCATGTGGGGTGTTGCAGAGATGTAGGGGAGATTTTGAGCACCACTATACACTATTAACTTTTCTTTTCCAAATGCCTTTGACAAATTAGCATTCACAGATCAACTGACTCATTTGGACAAACCCATTGGCATTGTAATTCAAATGGCATAGAGGTGAATGACTCAGGCTTGGAGGAGGCATGGGAGGGACATTTTATAATGACCACAATGAGTACAAGCTCCTCTTTTTTTTTTTTCCTTTTGGTTCTGATCCAACATAATCCTTTAGACTGTCACAATTTACACTTGCTTGTTATTTATTTAGTGAGCTCTATTGAATTCTTTAAGACTTGTGGCCAAAGCTTCTTGACTTGAAAGACTGCATTGCTAAGGGCAGAGGTGTTAATATAGATTTTGGCCCCTCAACCAGGAAAGCACTTAAAGACGCGCAGCCACCAAATGATTCAATTAATCTAACCTTTCACCTGCCCTTTTTTAAGAAATGAGACTCCTTTGCCACAGCAATAGCCCAAGATCTTCCCCTTTGTCTATACTCTGCATGGAGTGGAGGTGTTTTTTCAAGTTGAAAGCTTTTATAGGACAGATCTAAGGATACAAGAGAGAAAAAGGGGTTGCTAATGATCTGAGGCCAATACTTCATGAAATGACTTGAACTATTGTACCATCAGATTCTACACTAATAGATTATAAACTGTTAAAAGTAACAACACAAAACTATCATGGTGTATCAGTCCTTTGACAGCTTTCATGATAAGAATTGGATTTACTAACGGATTGTGGATTCCCGGCCCTTTCTACTACACAGTAATTTCCAGGCAGTTTAAAACCACTTCTGGACAGCCTTCTCTACTTGAATCTACTGCTGAGTCTAAAAGCCTTCTTGATTCCCCTGTGTTTTTTTACAGATTCTTTTTCCATTTGAAGAATCAATACTAAATGCAGGCACAGATAGACAGCATTTTATACTCGGTATTTAGAACAATAGGGGGTAGTCATTTATCAGTATTTTTTCAGGTACCAGGAAATTACAAGGCAAAATAAACTTGTAGATTAAGCAATTTTGCAGTTAGAGAGACCTTCCAAGGGACTCTAGATAACTAGGACAACATTTCACAAGAATTTAACTTTTTTAAAAACAATTATTTTTTTATATTGCCCTTATGGTTTAAGAAAAAAGTATTTTCATTCAAGAAAGAGCAGATGACATCTTAGCAGAAGATTCTACTTGTGACTACCAAGTATTGCCCATCTTGCTTGGACAATCAGTTCTGGAATTGCTGACCCTCAGTAACTTAAACAAAAGATCTATTTCTAAAATCCCATCAGCTTTGCACTAGATGTATATACTTACTGTAAGTAGACCCAGAAAGCTTTGATAAAAGTGTAAAAACTCTTTGAAATAAATGAGCATTGTTAGTATTTTAAAACAGAGGAACATATTTTGTCTGCTTCAAAACTTTTCAATAAACCTAGAAGCAAGGAATGCTTGAAAAGTAACATTATGAGATGACATCTCCAAAATGTCTTTTTTAAAAATATATTTTATTGATTTTTTACAGAGAGGAAGGGAGAGGGATAGAGAGTTAGAAACATCGATGAGAGAGAAACATCAATCAGCTGCCTCCTGCACACCCCCTACTGGGTATGTGCCCGCAACCAAGGTACATGCCCTTGTCCGGAATCGAACCTGGGACCCTTGAGTCTGCAGGCTGACGCTCTATCCACTGAGCCAAACCTGTTAGGGCACTCTGAAAAAAGTTATTTACCTTCTTTTAACGTTTTATATTTGGGAAATACTAGTTCATACTGAATGTGAGACACTCATAAGCTTATAAAAGTTTCCTTTTTTATACTCTCAATTCAAACAATATTTATCTCTTCTTTCCATAACCTGTAAATCAGAAAGGCACTGGGAACACAAATCATCTCATTAAATACTCCTTTTAAAATGTTTTCCTTGAATGGACATTGGAAGAGGTTTCCAGCTAACCTAAATAAAAAAAGAGAGTAAAACAAAACAAAGCACTGAACTTGGAAATGCCCTATAGTAGTTTGAATTTTGGGTTTAATTTATCCATGAGATATCAATAAAGTCTACTTTCTGCATGCTTTCAAATTATGTCTACACATTAAGTATATCCTAATAGAGAAATTATACTTTAAAAATAATCATCTAGTTCCTATTCTTGCACCCATATAGAGATAAAATTTTAATTGGAAATAACCTGAAATTGTATGCTTAATTCCACTACATACCTCTGTACATATTCTTCTGAAAAAATGTTCTAAAAATGGTTACAAATTAAAGAGAGGGAGAAATAGTATTTTGTAAGCTCATGTACTAGGCCATATTCAAAGACTTTTCAGTATTTTTCATTTCTTAAATCTTACAATTACCATGTATGAAGGTGTTTTACTCCTCATTTTGCACATGAGGCTCAGAGTCAAGTAACCTGCTCATAGTCTGCATTCAGTAGGAGATGGAAATTATAAGCAAAGCCAAAACTTTAATACTAACCACTTCCTTGGATTCACCCTGCATTTTTGAGAAAAAACCTGTGATATGTATTTTATTGGACAAGCAACCAGAAGGATAAAGCATCATTTGTTCAGAAAGTACACTTTTATTTATATTAATAGAGGCCCAGTGCATGAATTCGTGCATGAGTGGGGTCTGGCTGGCCCGTCCCAATGGGGGCCCATCAGGCGGGGCCAACCATGGGGTCTAAAGCTGGAAGCTATAGCCTTCCCTGAGCTGGATCTAATTATACTTTAAGGATGGCCAAAAGAAAACCCACAACAGAACTGTTTTGCATTTCATGCCATGAGATGAAGTTGTTTACTATATATTGTTTGCAAACATATATCAAGATGGATGATGGCCCTTTAATGGTTAAGTTTACAGAAACTTGAGTTAAAGTGCCTGAATTTAAATACTAGTCCTGCTTCTCTGTACCTTTCTCTGCTTCATTTTTATTATTTATAAAATGAACATAATAGTGCAAATGTCTGCCATAGCTGGTTTGGTACAGTGGATAGAGTGCTGGCCTGTGGATTGAGGGGCTACGGGTTTGATTCCCGCTAGGGGCACATGCCTGGATTGTGGGCTCGATCCCCAGTATGGGGTGTGCAAGAGACAAACAATCAATGATTCTCTCTCACCATTGATGTTTCTATCTATCTCTCCCTTTCCCTTCCTCTCTGAAATCGATAAAAATAAAATAAACTGTGAAAAAAGATTAAAAAATAGTACAAACTTCTTGGCATTTTTTGTGAAATTAAATAAGATAATCCTATATAGTGCTTAAACATTAATAAGCCTGATATAAAAATTATAAAAGGGACACAAGTATTCACTTTCAGTTCAGATTTTAATGGACTCTATAAACTACAGTCACCAGATAATTTCAGCAGCCCAATTTTTTGTGTTATCACAAAATACCTTTGCATAAGGAATATGGTGTAAAATAGTGGAAAATAAATGTACCAGAATAGAGAAAATATGACTCAGTTACTATGTGCTTGAATCTATGCATTGATCGTTACTAAAATGGGCACAATATTTGCACAGAGTTTCCTCTGCTCCACTCTCCTGGGAGCCTGTTTTATCCTGTTTGCCTGGCTACTTAGTTATTAACGTTGAAGGATGAGGCTGATTTTTATCTCCTTCACTGGTTAAGTCCCTCCCAGTGTACATCATGGGCCCCCAGAACACGCTTACTAACTTCTAGTTTAATTCTCATTAAATTCTCTGATGATTTTCTATTTACATGGCTGTTTCACCCAGAGGGAACTTAAGGATTGGGAGTGTATTTTTAAACTAGTTTCTAAATACCTGATGTTTTGGAAACAATAAATTTTTGCCAAACTTAAATTCTGTACTGAATGATCATATGGGTGAAGTGAAAAAATATAAGTGAAGTTTTCCTGGAAAACACATTAAATACTGTGTTTAACAATTATAAATAGTAAAACCCAGCTTTGGATATTTGAATGGAAGAAATTGTGTTATTCAACATCTAAATAAATTCACCACTGTAAATAGAGTCATCAAGGATATGCACTTCATTTCAATATGCCTTTCAAGCCAAACAACATTACTAGTATATTAAATAGCTTTAAACAGATCTGAGCCACCTTTTTAAGAGGTAGGCACATCTCTAAGTTTTTGTTTAGCATGTATGCATTTGTTTGAGGAACAAACAATAAGCTGCTCATTTTACCTTCCTCTGTGATGTGTATAAACACCTAGAAAGCCTACAGCTTATCTCTGTGCTCCTCGGTGCTGTCAAATTAGAAATGCAGTTGTAAATATACCTGCCCTATTA
Source organism: Eptesicus fuscus (assembly GCF_027574615.1). Taxonomy (NCBI): domain Eukaryota; kingdom Metazoa; phylum Chordata; class Mammalia; order Chiroptera; family Vespertilionidae; genus Eptesicus; species Eptesicus fuscus. The sequence goes on along the minus strand of NC_072475.1, from coordinate 76,999,190 downwards.
ATAAAAATGCAGCACCACTTCTTCTATTATATGGAGTATATACTTTCCATTACTGGTAATCTTATACTTAAGGAAAGAAGAAAAAATATTAAAGCAGATAAAGGTTGAAAGTTGTACAGGTGAAACATGTGTGAAAATAATTAGTGTCAATAGTGAGAAATTTGTCACTTACATCTTCCACATCTCATTTGAGTATCTTGCCCATTTACAACACCTCTATAATCATCATTGTAATGACGGCAGAGATGAGTTTTAGAGAACAGTTAAGAGATAGCAATAGTATAAGTTACCTAGCTCCCACAATGGCTTCCTATTCTGTAATGAATAAAGTCTCATTTATTTAAAAATTCAATGACTATTTGTATACTTCGAAAATTTTCTTTCTATGTTGTCTCTGCAAGATTCTGCATTTGTAGACTATTACCTAATAAATTTTTATCCATTCTTCAAGACCCAGCTCCATGATTCCTCCCCTTCACTTCTGGCTTATAATTTTCTATTTTATAGATACTTCTGCATCATCCCTGTATGGCAAGTTGTTATTAATTCATTTACTCTTTTATGAAACCTTATTTTTTTTACATAATTTATAATGCTTGACACTGGGGATTCAACTGGCAAGTAGAAATATATGGTCCCTGATAATTGAAGTGGCCTAGGGAAGCAATAAGCAGTCAATAGCAGGTAGGTTTTTCTCAATTTCTGGTATTATACCAGACATGCAAAAAAATTTACTTTCCATCATCTCCCTGCTTCCCTCTTAAATAACCTGCATTTGCCCTCTTTTTAGGAAGTTTACACCCAGAACAACTGCTAAGTAGGCAGTGAAACAGGTAACCCATAATATAGCCATTGGACCAGAGATATAGTTAAGGATATAGCTAGAACAATAGATTTCCTTTTTCCAGGATCTTGAAATTTTAACTTAGATTTTTTTTTTTTCTGGCACTTAAATTACAAGATGATAAAAAAACAAGAAATCTATGTAGTTAGTTTCTGCTATGTTGATTGAACAATCAGAACAAAGCCATTGTTCCACAAGAAAGGAGGCTATCACAGGCTTGTAGAAAGAAATAGAAAACTGAAGAAAGTAATTTTTGCTCCCAAGTGATTCCACTCTTTGGGAGACTTGGCTAAATTTCTGGTATTCTTCTGATACATTTTTTTATTTGCTTAAATTAAATGAATGTATGTGCTGTGCTATCAAATGGTAACTTGACAGAAATTTATCAGACAATGGGTTTATAAGTATTAGACTTCTGGGGAAAATGTGGAACATTAGTGGAAATTTCTTCATTTGAAGCAGGGAAATGGTCTTTCATATGGATGGTGAGACAATAAACTGTCTCCTGCATTTTCTTGTCAGACACTAAGACTGGGTCTTATAGGAAAGGCAGTTTGCCAGCCTGAAGAAGATGGGTATATACAACTTTGCAAATATACAAACCTTTTGTGGAAAACTCTATCTGCCTGTAAGCTGTCTTAAATTCTGAAATTTCTAAAATCTATAGCAAGAAATCAGCTTAATGTTATGTTGAATTGCAGCTATTAAATTCTCTGCTCTCTTGCACATCTGTGACCAAGCTTCTCTGTTTAGCAAAAAACAGGATTCTTATTTTTGGAATGATATGAGGGAGAAGCTGGAGGTAATGGAGGACCCTCATTTTACTAGGTTATTTCATGTTTTTCTTGCAGGCATCTCATGCTGAATAAACTTGATATGGATGTGACATGGGATAGGGGATTAGAAGGAAGTGACTAATGACCTTTAGGTCCATTGCCTGAGCATCTGAGTAGATACGATGCCAAAACTGAGATTCAAATGGATTAAAGAAGAGCAGATATCAGGAATAAATATCAATAACTGGATTCATTTGTGCACAAGTGGATTGGTGGGTTTGGAGCTCATGGATGCATTTTGGATACAGAAATACATTTTGGCTATCAGCATTTAGATACTCTTGAAAGCCAAGAGCAGGACGAGATGAGTGAGTGTAGTTTAGGTGAGAGAATTTAGATAAAGGGTCTAAAACTGTGTTCTTAGTCACTAAAGTGTTTTTAGTCAGGAAGAAAAAGAGAAGCCAGCAAAGAACACTGGGAGTATCATATAGGCAGAGAAGACTAGGGAAGAATGTATTTCAAAGTATGAGTGATTAACCATGTCAAGTATTACTGAGAAGTTGATTAAGAAGACAAGGTTGAACCAAAACTATGCCTGGTACGATGGATGCTGTGAGTTGAAAAAAGAGACCTAAGCCCAACTTGAGTGGTCTTCAGGAGAGAAAAGCAGGAAAGAAATGGAGATAGTAATTATAAACAAATAAATCCTTTGAGGAATTCTCTGCTGGAGAGTTATAAAGAAATGTGGAGAAAAATCAAAGGAGGTTCTTATTTTTTAAATAGAAAAAAAAAAAAAGTAAATTTGTATGGAAATGATCCAGGAGTAAGGAGGAAACTGATGCTGTTGGGAAAAGGGGGAGGATAATGGCAGAGCTAAAGACCTTGGGTAGGCAAGAAGGGATAGGATCTGGGGAAGAATTGTCCAATAGAAATGATGAGTCATATATGTGATTTAAAATTCTCTATAGCCACATCAAAAGTATAAAAAGAAATAACTAAAATTAATTTAAACAATACATTTAATTTTAACCCCATATATCAATATTATTATTTTAACATGTATAAATATAAATTTATTGATATTTTTAAAATTCTTTTTATCACATTAAGTCTGAAATTCGATGTGCAAGTTATACTTACAGCACATATCAATTTGAATTGGTGACATATTAAGTGCTCAATAGCCACCTAACACTAGAGGCTACCATACTGGGCAGTGCAGATGTATAACATTGTAAAGGGTTCAGAATGAGAATTTGAAGTAGTTCTCATCATACCTTATAAGTTTTTAAATGATGTATTAAAAAGTGTTCAACATTTTAAGAGAAAATCACAAGGAAGGATTGTAAATGGCCATTTTGAGGAATAGAAAGATAAGTCTACTAGGCTCTTTAGCGCCAGAACATTGGAAATAGTTTGATTCCTAGTTCAAGTGTTTGTTTAGCCAGAGAAGCCTAGGAATATTGGCTAAATTTTAGTGTCTGCTTTATAGAGGTGGCATGTCATGGAGCAATAGAACCTAATAAGATTTCTAATATTTGCTTGTGACCAGTGAAGAACTCTGAGCACAATTTACTGTCACAGAAAATAAAAAAGAATCCAACTATGATGAATAGTGACCAGTGCTTGAACTCAAGTCACCATCACCTCTCTATTTATCCCCTGGGTCTAGTGTGAGACTAATAGAACCAATTGGAAGAGGATGGTGATTTTCCTGTATGTGAACAAAAAAGCAGAAATACCTTTTTTTTTGCAGAAAGAGTGAAGGTTGAGGGAAGATGATTTAACTTTGGGTGGTGGGCATACAATGCAATATGCAGATCATGTATCATAGAAATCTACACTCAAAACCTATATCTTACCTAATAATAGACAAATATGTAAATTGACCGTACCTTCACTATGCCCACAGCCACTCAGAGTGAGTGAGTATGCAAATTAACACACCAAAGATGGCAGTTAATTTGCATACGAAGGCAGGGTAGGCAGCACCATGGCCTGCTTCCGGGGGTACAGGTTCATCGGGAGCGGAGGAGGCACTGCGGGCAGCGCCAGACACCGCCCACAAGGTACCAGGCCATGGCCGGGGAGGCGGTGGGGTGGGCAGCACCAGACGGCACTGGAGGGGTCCAGGTTCATCGAGACCCGCCTAGCCACTCCCAGGGGTCCCTGGGAGCATCGCCGCCCTGGGGAGGCAAGGCCGGACCTGCCTAGCCGGTCCTGGGGGTCGCCGCTCCCGGGGGTCCTTGGGAACATTGCAGGCATGGGGTTGCTGAGACCCAGACCTAGCCTCTGGCCACAGATTCATAGCTTCACGGAGACCAAGGGGATCTGCCTCATCTGCTTTTATACTTTTATACTTTTCTAAGTCATTATCTCATTTTAATTTCTGGGAAACTTAAAGACAAGATAATTATTCCCTTCACTATTCAAAGAAAGGAAATCTTGGTGTCTGGTCCTAATGATTCAATCGTCAAGCCCTTATTGTAAAGCAGGGTTAGTAAAATTTTCTGTGCAGGGTCATATCTATACTAATAAAAGCCTTGGGGGTGATCAGGCCAGCAGGTGAGGGTATTTGGGGGCAATTAGGCCCGCAGAGGAACAGTCAGGTGTCAATCAGGCCAGCAAGGGAGCAGTTAGGGTGCAATCAGGCAGGTAGATGAACGGTTAGGAGCCAGCGGTCCTGGATTGTGAGAGGGATGTCCAACTGCAGGTTTAGGCCCGATCCCTGTGGAATTGGGCCTAAACCTGCAGTTGGACATCCCCCGAGGGGTCCCATATTAGAGAGGGTGCCAGCTGGGCTGAGGGACACCATCCCCAGTGCACGAATTTCGTGCACTGGGCCTCTGGTAATCTTAAAAACCGATGTCACTGCAATAAATTTAATAAATCAAAGAATGAATGAAGCATGTGAAGAAAGGCAGAGATGGGAAACCAACAATCCCAGAGAGATCTGAGAGAATAATTTTGGCTTCAGTTAGTGGTTGCAAGCCCTGTTCAAGTAAATTGCTTTTCTTGGTTTGGGTTCCAAGACAGCCTATATTCTGCTACTCAATAAGACACTCCCCTTTTATTATCCTAGTTGAGTGATTTCTGTTTTGCACCCTGCATCCCATATGTAATGAGGTCAGGAGTTTAATGTGGGTTTAGTGGGTCAATTGTAAAGAATTACATCACAAGGGACTATCTGAGGAGAAAGTCTTATATATGGTCTTGGGACAGAGAGAATTATAATGCCTAAAAGTCTATTTTATTTTTAAACTAGAGACCCAAAGCACAGATTCATGCACCAGGGTGGGGGGGGGGGGGGCCCTCGGCCTGGCCTGTGGATTGCAAGAGGGAGCAGGCAAGGCTGAGGGACCCCACAGGTGCACAGTCGGGCCTGGGAGGGGCCATGGGAGGGCTTTAGGCCGTGTCCAGCCCATCTCACCCTGTCCTGATTGGCCAGACCCCAGCAGCAAGCTAACCTACCCGTTGGAGCATCTGCCCCCTGGTGGTCAGTGCACGTCATAGCGACTGGTCGAACGGTCGAACAAATGGTCGGACAGTTAGCATATTAGGCTTTTATTATATAGGATAGAGTTATTTGTTAATCCAATTTATACATCACCATTCAGAAAAATAGGAAATACCAAGAAGACAAAACAAAGAAGACAAAAACAAAACAAAAGCATGTCTATATTTCTAAAAAATGGAATTGACTCTAGTTTTGTTTTTGGTGTATCATTTGCTGAATTAAATGCAGGAATATCTCTGGTCATCATATAGCTCCTTTTGCACAAATAGTCTTTCAATTATCATGGAAATAAATACATCCCTGTAAAGAACTCTTCATTCTCCTTGTCTCTTAACCTCATTATTTCCTTTCCATAGAGAACTGTTATTGTTACCTGAATTTTCTTCATTTGCAGCTCTTCACATTACCATGAAAATACAGTCACACTCTTAGAATCTCAGTGAGAAATTCCACTTGGACTCTTGTTGGATCCTGCAAAGAGATAGGGCTGCTGCTGTCCAGGAGATTTCTAGACTAATAGTATTTTTAATTTCTTTAGCAGTGAGCACTGCTTCCTTTGAAGCTCCTCTAATGCCCCAGCTTAGAGATGGCCTCTGGAACTGGAGGCCAACTCAACAGAGCTGTCACTGTAATAATAAAAACATAAACAGAATCTTGCAAGAGAAGAAAGGAAGCTTTGCAGCATTTACACAGGTTTTCTGAAAAGCTCTTCTTCTGAGTAAAGTAATTAGTGTGGGGTATTACCTGTCGACAGAACAGCATCCCAAGAAGCTAGAGTTAAATGCCAGAGACTTCTGAAAACTAAAGAAAGAATCTCTTCAATTTCAAGGTGTTTTTTTGGTTTTTTTTTGGAAGCTCTGGTAGTTGTGTGGTGGGAGAAGAATTTTTTCCTAGGCTTAGCACTGTGACAAGATGGATCGTGAGATCCCTTTTGAATAAGTCAATTTTCTACTACTACAATGAGCTAAATTAATACAACCTATTCACCAGCCCAAAGAGGTATTCAATTTTGCTTTTATTATGCTGAAAACTTTCTAGATACTCACAGTGAACCAGTAGGGGATCAGTAACACAACCTGTATCTGTTTCTTCAATTTGAAGAAATATTGTTCAATATGAAATGGGTGGTTGGGATGGGTTTTTACAGAAGCCACATCTATACTAATAAAAGGGTAATATGCTAATTAGACCAGACGACGTTCTGGACATCCTTCCTGACAAAGCTGGGCCTGGGCAAAGCCACCCACCTGCCGTCCCAGGCACCAGCTGCTGCGGCCCAGGCAGAGCCAGCCTGGGTCCCAGGTGCCTGCGACCCAGCCGGAGGAGATAATTCTGAGTCCCAGGTGCGAGGCCAAGGCAGAGGTGGTTAAGGGGTGATCAGGCTGGCAGAGGAGCAATAAGGGGTGATCAGGCAGGCAGGCAGGTGAGTGGTTAGGAGCCAGGAGTCCAGGATTGGAGAGGGTACATGCCAGGCTGAGGGATCCCCCCTCATGCATGAATTTCATGCACCAGGCCTCTAGTACCTACATATAAAGCCAAACACGTTTTCCTCATGTACCTCTTCCATCAGCTAGCTTTCTTCCTCCATCAAACTTGTTTGTAGAATGTCTAAATAGTACAGTTTATGTCAAATCATCTATATCTGGTTTCCGTTTATCAAAGACTGACATGGTAGTTTATGGGTGTGTATAGGGAATTTTCTTTCCTATTACCTCCAGTGCATTCCTTACTTCTTTAACAAACAAAATACTATCTGCAGTTCATTTGGTATCTATGTATTTATTATATTGTCTACTAAATTGTTTAATGAGGTCAGGAACCATCTCTGCTTATTGACTCCTGAACTGCCAGTAATTGTGACAGTAGTTGGTCCATATTGCCACATCAACACTACAAAAGTGTTTATTGAATGAACAAGTTTTTGTATTTATGTGTTAAAGCACCCTTGCACAATTAGATATTACTTTCTGCATTTTGTAAAAGGGGAAACAAAGGCTAAGGTAACTTACCACTCAGCAGTCACACAATAAATGATTAAGGAAAGAGCTGAGACTCAAAACCAGGTTTGTTCATCTCCATCATCCTCACTACCCCATCATGCTTCCTCCAATATAGCTTTGATGGGGAAACAAACCATTTTTTTTCCTGGCAGGTTCTAGGTTAACTCAATGCTTTATTGCCTGTAAGGGAGCCTAGTTCAAGGTTTCTTTGCCATTCAAAATCTAGAGACAGTGAGATATTGCTGCTGATTTTTCTCTATTTACTTAGACATGCAAAGGCAATTTTATATTAATGTGTTAACTCAGTTGATTAGTTTCAAGTTTCCTTTAGAAACTTTGTCAACTACTCCCTTTCCCCATGCTTCTCCAGTAAGCCCACCTTGTTGCTCTACCTACCACATGCTGCTCTGAAGACCCACATTATAGGTGACTATTATGGTGGGAAATCTCCATATGTTTCCACAATGCTACCAGGATTTAGTTGGCAGTCTCTTATATAAGATTACCTGAATAGCCTTTCAATAAGCAAAAGTTGGTCTGATTAAGGTTCTTAGTTCATTTTAATTTCATAAAATCATTGTCATGAAAAGTCACAGTAAAATATGCCAAGACACCTAGATATCAGAGCCCTCATGTCCACACTAATTTTTCTCGGTTGAATTCCTACATTGCTTGAATTATTTTTATTCTGTTTCACTTCATTGGAATTCCTCCAAAATTACTTATTTGTATCCTCTTTTCTCAGTCCCACCTTAATTTCATGTTACTTAGTTTTCAATTTGTTCATTTTTGTTACCCTCTCTCCCCTCTCCTTTCTGGAATTTTATGCTCCTAAAATAGGCACATTTAGTTCTCATTTCTCCTATATATATTTAATTTGCTGCTTGGAGACTATCTAGTAGAAAGAAAAGGCTGCTGGCTATTTCTCATTAACACTGTAAAATAACACCAATCACATTAGCAAAATACATGTTTCATGTGAAAAAGAGATATGCAGACTCATATATATGACTTCTTTCTTTTTTTCATATTCCCATTTTTAGCTACTACATCACCTATCATTATGCAATTTTGTTTTGGTAATGCCTTCATCTCTTTCATTCATTTCTCCCATGACACCATAGACTATCTAAAGGATAGATCATATTAAAAGCATTATAATTCTGCTGCATTTTCTTCCCCCAGGAGCCAGGAAGAAAATTGCTTGCTGTTCTGGTATTTTCATTAAGGTGAACACACAAAAGTGAGAGAGAAATATTAATGCCAATGGTCTAGTTTCTATGTGCATGATGACAAGTTCTGATTTTTATCTCACTTCTTCAGGTATCACTTTTATTTTTGGCAAAGAGGATATGAGGGTGCTGAGATTCTGAGGGTAGGAAAAATTAAATAAGTAATTTGTTCATTTGATGATTGGCATGATTATCAGTGCTTCTCACATTTGGCACCATTAATATTTTTGAATACCAATCCAAATACATTCAGCTTGGGTATTAGCTATGTCTGCTCAGGAATATTGCTAGCTGTAGTTTAAAGCAAAAACCTTAAACTTGGAGTGCAGCAGATTATTCTGATGGAAAACTCATGACAGGGATTGATTTAGTCATTAACAGGGATCCAAAGTCTTATTGAGAAGAGGTTTAGGACATCTGGAACTTTCATGTCCCAGTACGAAGGAATATTTCCATCAATTGAGTGTGGATAGACATTTCTTTACCTCTCATTTGGCACTTATATTGCTTTATATTCTTTATACACCTATGCATAATGTGACATAAATATCCTATCTTGAAACTAAAATAATCCAATTCCTAATTATTTGTATCCAGGGTCTTACACAGAATTCATCTTCAATAATAATTTTAATGTTCATGCCCACTCAATTTATTTTTATTTTATAGTTGAGTATCAGCTGTGTTTTCTTACCAATAGGTCATAAAAAATTTTCAATTTTTTAACATTCTTTTCTTTCTTTGATCAAACTTTTGGAAAGTGTGGTTTTAAATCTGATTTTAAGGAGCTCAAGGAAAATATAATGCGATCTGCATATGGTAGCTAATTGTACAGGACAGTCTAAAGAATAATTTGTGAAGAAATGGTGAAGAGCATGAAGCTGAGTGCCTGAGAATTATGGGAAATAAGTTAGATAGCAGGTGGAAACAGTTGACAAAGACATCACTATCATCCTAGTTTTGTAAGGCAGGAAACTAGAAATTCTTGTCTCTTCATGACTTTACTCCCGTCCTTTTCAATGATCTGTCAATTTCACTTCTAAATGTCTCTTGAGCCTGTCCCATTATATGTATGGGCACTACATTAGTTTTGTCAAGGCCCCCACATTACCTTCATGGAATCTTAATTGGTCCTCATTATTTATTCATTCATGTGCTTATTATTTCATTGAAAAAATTAGTGAGTACCTGTGTAGGAATACAGTAATGTGCAAGAAAGATGTTTGCTTTAATGAATTATGTAGTTTAGTAGAAGGAAAAGCCTTTAAACAAATATGCCAAGTAAAGTGTGGTGAATACTGTGACATAGAGAGCGTCAGGGCTGGCCTTTTCTAGCTATGACTTCTATGTATCTGATCCAGGGTGATTTTCTTAAAATGCAAATATACATTTTATTCCTGTGATTAAAATGACTCAACAATGCCCTTCAGATTAATGCAGAACTCCTTAACATTGCCTCAGTGTCTTCCATGTTCTGGCCTCTACTTACCTCTCTTGCCTCTTTATCTCCCCACACATTTCTTTTAGGTTTTTTTCTTATTACACCATTTCTCACCTCAAGGCCTTTTCAAATGTTCTCTCTTCCTGCAAATTTCCCCTCCACTCCTCTTCTTTGGTCTTAGATTTTATTTCCCCTGGAAAATAACCTCTAATCTCCTGTCTAGGCTTGGAGACCCTGTGCTCTGCTGTCATAGCAACTCTTATTGATACATCATGGCCCCACTGTGAAGGTTTGTTCAATGTTCTGTCTCTCCTGTTAAGCCATAAGTTCTATGTCAGTTCAATCAGCTGTATCCCTAGAGATGAGTAAAGTGCCTAGGTAAAGTGTAGAAGAAATAAATGAATCCATCTCATTTAATGTCATTGTTATGTGTCTAATATTTCCTACTGAGGGTCTTTCAAATTAGTTTCTTCCTTCCACCCTCTGCCACTTCATTAGTTCAGGCTTCTGTTATAACAAGACTCTCCAAACCACTCATTTTATCTTTAATTGGTGTTACTTAGTCCACAAATTACTGAATGGAACAATATACCCTCTAATTTTCCCTTGGAGTTCTCTGAACTTGCTGTTTCATGCTTCCTTTTTTTGTTCCTATCACTCTACTCAACTGTCTGGGAAATTTCCATTCATCTCAAATAACTTTCTCAACTATACCCTCTCATTCTGATGCCTTCCCCCAAGCTAAGGGAAGATAGTCTTTCCCTCCTTTGTACTATCAGTGTGAATTGTACATGTCTCTATTAGAGAGACATATTAAAGTTCATACTTTTTCAAATATTCATACACCCTTTTCTTCTCTCTTATTGGATCATTCTTTTATTTGTAGAGTTAAAAAAAAAACAATACTTAATTATAGTTTTGACTCTCTCAGAAATGGAATCTTAAGCCAGTCACTCAGGAATTGTCTGATCAATACTAGTTAGGTAATTTACCTAACAGACCCTGTTATCCCCTAAAGGAAAGCAACATAGTAATGACCAATTCACATTTTAGCCTAGTATTTTCTGGTTTCTTCTCCCTTCTGCCTAAAAATGTCTTTCATTTTCTACGGCAACTCAGAGTTCCTCTCTATTTGGTAGATTGGTTGCTGCCTAAATCATGAATCATTAAATAAAGCCAATAAAATCTTTAACATTTACTTAGTTGACTTTTTTTTAAAAAAACATTAGCATCTAGTTTATTTAATGAAAAAATTGAAAATACAGAGAAAATTGCTGTAACAGCTGTGATAGAGTTAGAGATAAAGTATATTAGTTGCATTATCTACCAAACTTTTAGCAAAAAACAATTTTTTCAGGTAAAGTTAGTGACACAGAAGGAATTTTAAGGTTGAGCTGTCATCTGTCTGTCATCAATGACTGAATGATGTTCTTGATATAATTTCCATTGCTTACCTTTGGGATAGTGATATGCCAGTAAGTTCACAACTCTGTTAAACTCCTTCTTTGCATATCTTTACAAATATACTTCTGGAAATGCAGTGGGCCCAGGGGCAAATTCAATAGCTTCTGCCTCTCTATATAATAATAACAAGTATTACTAAGAGTTCACGCAGATAATTTGATAACCATACTTTTGGTGCATTATGACTCAAAAGTCATGCTAACAATACATAATTCCTAATATTAAGTACAAACAAAATAAGCAACACATATAAACCAGCACATGAACCAGAATGGCCATAGGTTTTAATTATTTGATCAACATACCATCTGCTGGTGTTCACTCACATCTCTGCCCTGAGGAAGGACCAGAGAAAAGATGCTCTATTACCCTTATCCTCAGTAATATTCTCACAGAATTAATCACATTTTAATGAAATTCTTATTATTTGATTTAATAATTGTATGGATTTCATATTTCCCAAGGACTAGAAGAACATTCATAGCAAAAGGGACATTGAAAAATCAGTATAAGCAGGAAGGAAATACACAGCCACAGGTGGATTGCCAGTGTAATCTCTGAGAAACTTTAATGGACACCAGCTTTTTTTTTTCTTTCATTCCTAAGAAAGGGGTAGTCTAAGTAATTTATGAAGCACTAGCCAGAAATTAACTATGCAATAGCTTCCATTATCATAGCATGGAATATGTTACTCAAATTGAAGTCAAGGTCAAAACATATTTTTGAGATGTATTTGGCTTACAAAGAGTTTATAAGGACAGGTTTGATTGCAAAGAAATATACTTTGTTGAAAAGAGAGTTCTGATAGGGTTAGGGTTAAAATAATTCTGCTGAACATGCCAACAACCCAGAGTAATTTCCTTTCTATCACCTTTAAAATTTCGAAAGGTTTGACTTAGTCGAAAAACTACCAGGGAAATGTCAAATTGCCTCTTGGTATAGTTCAACAATCTCTAAGGCTTTCTTTTCATCTTAGAGAGAGATTTCCATTTCAAAAACACTTTTCTCATTTCTGATGAAAAGAAACGCGGAGATCATGTATTCATTCAGATGAGCATAGAGATATGCAGAGAATTATAAAACTAGTTAGTGACAGGGCCACAACTAAAAATATATACATGGACCCAGTTTCCCTGAATAGATCTATTTCTTCTATTTCTTAGACCTGTTCACATCAGAAAAACAAATAATTACATAAGACTGAGGGATTTTAAATAATTTAGATAGAGACTGAACTGTGCTTCATCTTGTTCAGCAAATCCTTTCTTTATAGATAGAGAAATCGGCAGTTTTTATCAATTAATTTCTGCTGAAGACTACTGAAATATCCCAATGCTTAGGGAAAAATATCTTGACATAAGTCTGGAATCACCAATATATTTTTCTCTATACAAACAAATCATTTTACTTTAATAAAAGGAATAGTTTTTTTTTTAACTTTCAGTTATTTTACTTTAAAAATAAAACTATAATTCTTTATATTATTCAGACTATTAATAAATTCTTGTCTCATGATTCTTTTCTTTCTAATTGGAAATATTTCCTTGTATTCTACATTCATAAAATCTAGTTTACTCAAAGATTTCCAAATAATTTATAAGCATTGATCTTACTATGGTTTGGTTAAAACAAAACAGTATGGTGTACTCAAATTTAATACTTCCTTCGTACTCAGATTTATGCTTCCTTCCCTTAGTGCCATTGTCTACAAACATCGACATCTTACTGTACCGTCTTAGTCTATAATATTGCTCTTAGGGAATACCTTTATGTTGCTTAGCAGGGCACAAGCTTTTATAAGAAAGAGTTCTTTCCTCAAGGGACTAACAATCTTTAAAGAAGATAAGCCATGAACTTGCATTAAAATCTTAAAAAAGTACAGTACCAGGAAGTATGTGTTAAGTGCTAAGGATATATTACATTTCAGGTAAGAAAGTGAAATGAGGGACTTAAACTAGGGATCTGCAAAAACAAAGAGCTGGAGTGGTGGGAAGTCCTGCCAGGGTTGCATGCTGTAGACTGGCTTGAGCATACAGGAGGCTGTGAAGTCCATAGCCAGGATGAGGCGCCATTCCAGCTTTCATCTAAAGGAAAAATGCTTTCATCTGCAAATCCTGATTTTTATTAACCACTGTTTCTTTCTGATGCCCCTTCTCCTCCCCCACTCCCCACCATTGTCTGGTTCAGTCTTCTCTTGCCTCAACCCTTCAACTTTAAGGAATGATTGATGACTTTCCTAAAATTGATCTTTAACTCTGTTTCTTGGTTTCTGATTTTATATCTTCCTTTATCATGGTGCTTCTAAGGATTAATCCTTTTGTGAAGAGTTATTTGGCTCAGCTCCTGGGATCCCCATGCATATGGGTTGCCCTTACAGACTGCTATAGGTGCCCTAAACACTTGTTGAGATAGCTACCTGGCCTGGACTTGCCCATTTGCAAAGAATATCTGTTGTTGGCAGGCAGTAAAATAAGATTTGTCTATAACTGATATGTATCATTTTCAGCTTTCAAATGTTCTTTAACATCTTAGAATAGTTTCAGTTTTTAAAAAATCAAAGTGTTTCACAAACTTTTTTGCTTTTATAAGCAGAATATGATGAGGAAAATTTAAGCATTTCTGCATGATTCATTTTAGTTTTGAAAATTAACTACTATACCACAATATAAAAGAGGGTAAAGCTACTATACTAAGTGGTGCCGACAGCTATATATTTTGCATCCTTATGTCATAATTATTTTCTGTTGCTTTTCCAATTGTTAAGCTATCAAGTAAACTATTCTTTCATATCTCCTTCAATTTTTGTAAGCTGTTGTTTTGAATTGGAAAACCTGATAATCAAACTGATTAAAATGATGTTTCTCATAAAAGTACTGTAGGTGTTCTCCAAGTGATGGCTGATAGACTTTTTTTTTTTTTAGGGAAAATGCAAAATATTGAATTTCAGAACATTGACATTTATTGGGGATGTCTAGAAGCCCTTTAAATTTACCTTTTATTTCTTAGTTGAATTCTGGAAACCTTAAGTCCCCAAATCCTCAGAGTGGTGTAACTTACTAATGTTTTCATTCTGTAAAAATCAACAAGGAGTCAGCATATTGTAATGGGGCTAGGTAGTGGTGGGTTTGAATCTTGTTTCTGTCACATGCTAGCTGGAATAAGTCACACAGAACTTATGAGTCTCATTTTAGTCATCTGCAGAGCAATCATAGTAACGGTGATCAGAATCAACGGTCTCTTAAGCATAAATCAAATGCTGTATGAGAAATTATTGATACACATTAGGGGCTTAAAACTTGTTAGTTACTTGAATGATGATGGAGAGACTGACTACTCTTATACGAGGCCAAAACCCAGCTCCTCCACATACCTTGAAGAAAAAGGTTGCATATAGCACCTGGGGTGAGGTAGAGTGAGTCACAGAGTTTATCTTTGCAAAACCAAATCTCATCGTTCAAGTTATGCAAAGCCATAGGCAAAAGTCACCCTTCCTAAGGTTTAATTATCTTTGTTGTTAGAATTATTATACTGAAAACCCATGTCTACTCTTTAGATCATTACTCTGGTGATGATCAAATGGCCACGAACCCAGGACCAGCCTCTTGTTCCCCACAAGTGAATGCCCCTTCCAAGTCAATTTCAGTGAGGAAAACCTGGCAAGGGCCAAGCAAAAATGATTCCATTAAATCCAGGAGGCCGAACTGGCCAGCCAGAATTAAGACTGTAAGCCTGAGTGGTACTGGTTTTAAAGGCAGCATTAACTCTTCGGTTGGTGAAGCAATCACTTTGATGCTGCTTTGGGATATCTTTACAGGCTGCTAAAGCAGCCGAGGCCTGTGATTATACCTTTTGGGGAGTACATAAGCCTTTTTGAGACTAAAGGTCTGTGATTATGCCTTTTGGGGAGTACATAAGCCTCACCTGTACTCAGGATTACACCACTAGCCTGTCCAGGGTTCTCTTTCTAAGCCTCTGAAATGTATTTATCCTCTTTTACCTAAAAACAGAGGTCAGTAAACACAGCCCTTGTGCCAAATCAATTTTGTATGTCCTGCAAGGTAACAGTGGTTGTTACATTTTTAACCAGTTGAAAAAAAAAATCAAAGGAAGAACAATATTTAATAACATGTCAAAAGTCTTTAAAATGCAAATACTTCTACCCATAAATAAAGTTTATTGGAACACAAGCACACTCACTCATTTACATATTATCTAGGACTGCCTTCTCATGGCAGAGTTGAGTGATTGTGAAAGAGACATTCTTAGGCAAAGCCTAAATTATTTATTATTTGGACCTTAAAAAACATGTCGCTGACCTCTGCACAAGAGCATTGCCTGAATCTGCCAATTTACCCCAGCAACATCCATCTGCTTACCCTCTTTTTGCAAATAAGAACTTTTGTGGCAACCACAACAACTATACAACATGTATGTGCTTTAGCATAGTACATTTAATAAAGGGCATGTAAACATTTTCAGATATGACAGTAGTACTCCTATGTGACAGGAGTTGCTGAGTGTTGAATCCCCTCATTTTGAGCAATAGCATGGATTTTAATCATGGGCCCATTTGCAGAAAGCATTCAGCAATAAAATTCTCAAGGACGTTGCCCCTGACTGTCACAACTCTGAAAGTGACACAGGAGATTTATTTAGTCTCCACTCCCTTGGGAATGCTTAATAATGTACCTGGGCTAATATTTGTTATGGCTCAAGTCCTTTTCTCTCCTTTATCCTGGGGAGAGGGAATGGCAATGAGAAAGAACGTTCTGCTCCCACACTGTGAGACTGCCAGGAAGGGGAAAACACTGTAATCATTCACCTCATTTGTAAGAGGCAGGAGAGAAGGCATAGCCAAGGTCCCTCTGTGCAGGGTGCCCGATGCTGAATTTAGCTAAATACACACACACACACACACACACACACACACACACACACACACACACACACACACAAGGCCTAGCCTTCATTCTGTAGCATCCTGAGCCTGAAATCAGTATATGAGGGTCAGACTGGTGGGTATTCTGACGCTACAGTGCAGCCCTCAGGCCTGCTGCTCTGTGTGTTCTGATGTCTCTGTTCTCCTCTTTACTGCATCTATGCCTCCAAGTCTGTGGATCACAGAGCACTATAAAGGGTCCTTGGGGCATCATTCTTGCCTCCAACCCACTGTTCATTCTGGACCTTTACAAGCAAGACCTTATCTGCTACACCTTTTCACAAATTCTGTACAAGACTCAAGAACTCAGAAAAATTCCCACTTTAGAAAAAATAAGTCTGCTTCGAGCCTTCAAAAGACTCATCTTACAATTTCATACTAGCATCTCAATGATCAGAGTATAGTCTCCTTATATATCCAGCTTATATTTTTAAATTATTTTTTAGTTGGGCTAGTTCCAATTCTCTAATTAAATGTAAACACTCGAGATCAAGTCACTGTTGCATCTTTATTAAAAAGACCTAACATTCTAGCATTTACAAATACAACACACACACAGAGAGATGCCCACACACAGCTTATGATCATTATTTGCAGATGTTGTATTTGCAAATTGTCTTATTTGTGAAAATTTATTGGTAGCTCCAAGGTCAATACTCAGGATGTCTTTGTGATCATTTGTGAACATGCAGAAAGTACACAAAATATTTGAGTTGCTTGGTGTGTTAGTTCCGCTTTCATACTAAACACAAGTATCCTGTTCCTGATCTGATTACCGCCGTGTTTGGGGGCACTTTTTGTTGGTGATTTCATTGTTTTAAATGCCCCCAGGCATAGTGCAGAAGTGTTGTCTAGTGTTTCCAAGTGCAAGAGGCTGGGAGTGCCTTATGGAGAAAGTCTGCTAGAAAAGCTTCGTTTAGGAGTGAGTTATAATGCTCTTGGGTGTGAGCTCAATGTTAATGAATCACAATATATATTAAATGAAACAGAAACAGACACATAAAATAAATGTATGTCTTGAAACAGAAACAGACACATAAAATAAATGTATGCATTGATCAGTTGATAAAAATGTGACCAGAGGTTCTTAGGAGCCCAACCCTGCATTTTCCATTGGAGCAGGTGTTTAATATTTAGTAACTCAGTGTTCTTAGTGACTTTGTCAAACATAACTATTGTGAGTAATAAGAATGTATAACTGTGTGTGTGCGTGTGTGTGTGTGTGTGTGTGTGTGTGTGTGCGTGCATTTAATTCCCAAGAGAGCTGGCGTGAGTGGTGGCTTGTAAGGCATTGTCTGTACACCTATGGACCCATGAACTAGCAATGCTCAAGTCTTCCATTGCTCGTTTTCCCCATTCTATGCCTCCTGGCCCCCTCTATAGACATGCTGCTGACACTGGGCTAATAGACAAACAACCAAGATCAAAAGCAACATGACATTTTGGATATTGTGAAATGACAGTTCTACCTGTCTGTTGTCAAGCCATAGTTTTCTCTTGCTTTCCAACATGAATTGACAGCCTGCTTTTATCTCAATATCAGTTGCTCTAGTGAAAGGAAATAGGCTTTAATTCAGAGATGACAAATATGCAGCCCACTTTCTACCCTTCCCTTTTCCTGTTCCTGGCACATGTTGCTAAATGCTCATGGTACTCCTGCTGCCCCCTGGTGTGATTATAGAGTCATTCTCAGCACAGTGCCCTAGGAGGCCACTAATAACGGGTTGGAGTGGGGATGCTGATTGAAACTGCTCCCCATAACAGTCAGCATAATATGTTCTCATCTGCTTTGATAGACTCTAAATTGTATGCACAGTGTGGATTTTGTTATACTCAATAAAAACCTTCTAGGAAACAGTCCTCAATGGGCTGCATGTTACTAAGCCATCCTGTGTAATACGGATTATAGCATAAACTCATATTGGCTCCTACTGTGATTAGGCAACCTTCACAGTGTATGGAGGGAGTGTGCTCACAATAACTAATACCACCAGTCACCAACTCTAAGAATGGAAGTTCATCCTGCTGATTTTCATTGCAAAGAAGAGTGAAGTTAGGTCAGAGCAAAACCTTAATTACCGTGCTTTATTTGTTCTCTCTCATTTCTCTTCCCCAAATCTGATTTCCCCAATCGCTATATAGTGTCTTAATTTATAAAAAAGCTCTAAACGCAAATATTAAGGCATTTCTTTTAATATACCATAAACTCTAATTTAGAGTTTACTTAAAAGTTGCTATAAAGTATGGTAGGTAATACTGAAAGTAATGGGACTATTCTGAATAAATTAATAAGGGATGCTTTGAATTAATTAAATGCCTAGACAGGGTATGATGGGATATGTTTATTTTGCTAGTTTTAAACAATTTCTTGGATTTAAGGAATTCAGTCAGGAAAGAGTTTTTCATTTCTTCCCCTTTTGTTTTTTACAAATTATATTAAATCTCCATTCCCCATCTGTTGAGGACAACTTGGGCAAATGATATAACTATTCTGGCATTGGGATACTATCCTTTCTCAGGTTTAAATAGTTCAGTTTAATCTGAAAAATTCTGTCCTCCATGTTGTTAAAAGTCAGCCTCTCCCCAGGTCAGGCCTGACCAAAGACATCCAAGATCAGTGTTGGGACAACTTTGTTCCTTTACTGCCCCTTGCTTCAACTCCTCCTCTATTTGCTTTTCTGCTTCAGGTTCCTCTGGGTACAAGGAGAAGGGATATTAAAAGGAAAGGATAAAATATTGCTTGCCTGACTCTGCATATAATTCTTTCTCTTTTTTTTTTTTAAATTCTTACCTGAGGATATGGTCTTATTGATTTTGAGAGAGAGAGAGAGAGAGAGAGAGAGAGAGAGAGAGAGAGAGAGAAAGAGAGAGGAGAGAGAGAGAGAGAGAGAGAGAGAGAGAGAGAGAGAGAGAGAGAAGAGAAATATCAATCAGTTGAACCTGAACCTGCAACCTGGGTATGTGCCCTGACTAGGCATCAGACCTGCAACCTTTTTGGTGTCTGGGAAATTGCTTCTAAAAACTGAGATACCTGACTAGGGCTGTATATAATTATTGATTGTTCATTTCATAATCTCTGCCATGCAGTGCTCACTGGTGGAAGACTTTTATAGATTCTTAAGAAACACTCCCAACTCTCAGACTGTTGTGTCCAGACTGATGACCTTTATCTTGAAACTTAAATTCTCTCTCAGCTTCTGGCCAGGGATTTCCTCTAGGATCCCCTCAGGCCAGCAAGAAGCATCTTGAAGGCAAGATCCTTTCAAAAAGGATCCAGTCCTGTTCTCTTCTGTAGTGTGTACTTGCCTTATAGGGAAACTCATGTATTCTGTTCAGCCAAACTCTGGAAATGTGTGCAATTCATACAGCTCTCCTCTCTCCTTGCTTTCAGGCAAGAATCATACATGGGTCTTCATGTTCAAGGGACATATGTCAAAATTTCCAAAGATGTCTTTCACTGAAGATAGCCGTGGTCCTACAGAGTTACCTTAGTCCTTTCAGGCTTTTATAACAAAACTAGTGACCCGGTGCATGGGTTTGTGCACATTGAAAGGAAATTGATTAGAAGGTGGCCGGCGGGGTGGGACTCGACGAGATGGGCTGAACACATCCTGGAGCCAACCTCCCATGATCTGTCCCTGGCATCTTCAGAGTAAGTGGGGTCCATCTGGCAGGTGGGGTCCCTCGACCTGGCCTTTGGGGATCAGGCCAAAACCAGCTCTCTTACATCCCCCAGGGGTCTCAGAATGCTAGATGACACTCTGCAAAGTTGTTGTGTACAGGGTGTGGAACACAAGCGCAAGTGTGCAGTAAACCAGATTCAGGGCGGACAGTGCCCCAGCAACAACATAACCCACAGCTGAAGGTGGAATCGCATGCCATGCGAGGAATCGGGATCCCTCCTCTCTGGTTTCAGGGTGCATCACCCGAGAACCACTGCTGCCAAGTCATTGCAGCTCAGCAGCTCCTGCATTGAGTGTCTGCCCCGTGGTGGTCAGTGTGCATCTTGGCGACCAGTTGGACAGGTGGAGGGAGACAGCATATTAGCCTTTTATATATATAGATGCCATAGACTGGGTGGCATATAAATGACAGATACTTATTTCTCACAGTTCTGGAGACAGGAAAGTCCAAGATCAAGGTGCTGGCAGATTTGGTATCTGGTGGGGGCCCACTTCTTGGGTCACAGACAGCTGTCGTTTTGCTGTGTCTTCACCGGGCTGAGGGGCAAGAGAGCTCTCTGGGGTCTCTTTTATAAGGACACTAATCTCATCTATGAGGGCTCCACTCTGGTGGCCTAATCATCTCCCAAAGACCCCACCTCCTAATACCATCATACTGAGGATTTAGATTTCTACATATGAATTGGGGGGGGGGGGGCATTCAGTCTATAGCAGGTGGCATTCACCCCACAGTCCACAAGTTCTAGAGGTCAATATCCTTTCCTTGTGATTTACCCTTAGTTTCTTTTTCAGAGGGTGGATTGCTGTCCTCTCTCACTTAGCTTGGAATTAGGGAGAAGAAATATCTTCCCGTGCATTGTAGAAAGGGAAGAAAGTGCCACAATACTCTATTTTTATTAATTCCCTCCCATTATCCTTTCCTTTCTGATCAGTGTTGAATTTCTTATCTTTCCTTAAATAGGGCACAGGTAGCCTGAGGGTTGCAGAGGTGATTGTGTCCCCCTCTTAGACTATCCTGTGGGGATACTGTTTGCATGTGTGATCCATTGCCCTCAGCTCCAGGACCTCACCATAAAACCAGAAAATTACCATAGCATACACAATTATTATGGACTGAACCTGCCTCCTCCCTTCAAATTTATATGTTGATACCCTACTCGCCAGTGTTAGGAAATGGGACTTTTGGGAGCTAGTAGGATTAGATGAGGTCATAGGGTCGAGTTCTCATTACTGGGGTTAGTGTCCTTATAAGAGTCATGAGAGGCTTCTTCCTCTGCTCTTCACCAGGTGAGGGTACAAGGAAGTCAGTCTGCAAACCAGAAGAGGATTCTCACCAGAACCCAACCATGACTGCATCTTGACCTTGGACTTCCAGCTCCCAAAACTGTGAAAAATGAATTTCTGTTGCTTATAAGCTACCCAGTCTATGGTAATTTTGCTATCGCAGCTTAAGCTGAGTAAAACAACAGCATATTTGTAAAGCAAGCCAAGCCCACCACTATTCAGCTCATTTTACATTACTTTTTATAAACTCCCAGGAGAGATAAGGATCATAGATGTCAGTAAGTTCACCCACATGATGGTTAAATTTCCTCCACCTGATCCCTGTCAATAGCTCATTCAACCTAAACATCTCCAGTCATAGTGACAACTCATTGTATTTGGGAACAATTCTAATTATAAGTTTGTTCATGTATCAACCCAAAGTCTGCTTTGCTCTAATTTCTCCTCAACATTCCTCCTTATTCTGGTCTTTGAAGCTAAACAGGACAAGCTGATATGTCTTTTTCACATGAGAATTTGTATCTAAAAGAGAACACAGATGCTTTTCTTTCCTTCTTTGAAGACTCAGCATCCCCATTGACTTTAATTGTCCCATAAAGAGAAGCTTTCACATCCTGTCACTACAGAGGTCTCTACATAATTCATCTATCCAGGTTGAGATTGAATTTCACCAAGTAGAACAGGAGAATTTTCACCCTTGTTTTTTGCTACTGTGCTTCTAAAATCTACCCTTTCAATGCCTGAGACTCTTTTTCCTGGTGGAATCATACTTATTTTTTAATAAGTTTTTATTTACTTATTTTAATTTATTTTTAGATAGGAAGAAAGGGAGAGAGAGAGAAACATCCATGTTAGAGAGATACATTGATCTGTTGCCTCCCATTCACACCCAACCAGGATTGAACCTACAACCTGGGTATGTCCTCTGATCAGGAGTCAAACTGGTGACTTTCCAGTGCATGGGATGATTCTCCAACCAATTGAGCCAAACTAGCCAGAATAGTGTATTTATTCTTTAGAATTAAGATATGTTCCTTTATGTTTTTCCTTTCCTCTTCCTCTGTTTTTAAATATCACTTTACACATACAACTTTATTTTGGCACATATCACATCAAATGACAATTTTGTTTGTTTACTCATTAATTAATTAATTAATTCTTTTATTAATTTACACCTATTTTGCCCACTAAGTGCTAAGCTCCTTAAAACAAGGACAATGTGCACTGGATTCCCTGAAATCTGCTACAAGCTAGAGACTTGGTAAACAATGTTGAGTAGTGAGTAGATAAATGACTGCCAGCTAAGTCTCCCTTCAGCCCATTTAGCAGGTGTACCATGTGGTTGAATTGTGTTGAGCGTGTTGCCAATTTACATTTCTGAGACCTTTTCACTTTTGCTCAGGTTTTCTCCATTAAATGTATATCTATGTATTTACATGTATTTTAACCCTATGCATGTATTTAAAAGCTAAGATATGAAAAGTATATCATAATTTAAAATATTTTCAAATTATGTAAATCTATTTATTAATTCGGAGTAGACCTTATATTAACTCATGATGCAACAGGTCCTTGAAAACAATGAAACTTTACTCCTTTTATCCAGTCTTTTGCTCTTTCAGATTACCCTCCTCCAGGGAGTTTTATTAGCTGCTTATATAACATTTTCTGAAATGTCTGTCATCATGAACCCAAGAATTAACAGCCAACAAGGCAAAGCAGATTTTCTGTTTTGCTTTTGTTCTGTTTTGATATCACGAAGTACGGTGGTGGAAGAAAGAGCTTCACACTGTAATTCCTAAGCCCTGTGTTTTGGACAATGTGATCTATTTGTTGGTTCTTTACCGTGTTTCTGTGTCTTTTCTTCTCTGAAGGCCAGTTCAGCTTGTTCATTGTACTAAAGTAATCATTTTGTATACAGTGCTGCAAAATGACATGCGAGCAACCGAAGTATGTTCTCAAGCCATAGAATGGGGGACAGGTATAGTAGAAACACTTCCTCCTATGAAATGTTTTGTTCCTTTGAACTTTTCTTTATTTCTCCTTAACTTTGTTGTGAAAAAAAAAAAAGCAAATAAAAACAATCCTGATTCATTCCAGTCATGATTTCTATTGCACATTTACTAAGTGCCTGAAGTCTATGGCATGTCATATTATATTTAAAAACTATGGTGTGGCAGATGTCAAAAAATAACTTATAGCCCTGGCTGGTGTGTCACACTTGGTTGAGCATTGTCCCATGCATCCAGAGATCACTGGTTTGATTCCTGGTCAGGGCACATGCCGAGGTTGAAGGCTCGATCCCCAGTAGGGGGGATGTAGGAGGCCACAATTGATGTTACCCTTTCACATCAATATTTCACTCTCTGTGTCTCTTCCTCTCTCTCTAAAATCAATATTAAAAATATTTAAAAATTTAAAAAATAACATAATTGTTTGTTAGCCATTGATCACAAAATTATTATTTTTCCATTAACCAGGTCATTATTTACTGTGTGCTCTAGGGTCTTTTGTTTCTCTTCCAGATCCATCTCCCCACCCCTGGAAGAAATGCTTCTAGTTATGCAATGGATCTCCATGAAAAGTCAGGTCAGGTTACATTGAACTTATCAGACTTGGCTATTTAAAATTTGCCATTGCAAGTGCCTGAGAACACAAGGAGGCCAGTGGTCGCCAGCCTTTCAGACCTCGACCACTGGTTGGCGACCACTTGCTTACACATTTCCAGAGCATTTGTTCAAGGGTCCTTCTTACAACCAAAGACAATTTTTCAGACCCCTTGATGATTATATTCACCAGGAACAAAAGTGTGTTTCAGTAATAGTCTGATTTCTATGTATTTGTTACCAACATTTTAAGTAATTTCCCTCTATTTCTTAGTCCCTATGAGATCCCTAAATTCAAATTTTGCATCCTCGCTAACATTTAGCACATCGTTGGTGCTCAATAAATGTTTCACAGTTGGGATACTTATGTTTAACAGCTGCAACACTGACTCCAAGGACAGCTGTATTTTAATGGTGTGTGAAGTGATTTATATGTAAGCTGCTAACACTCATAACTAAAGCACTTAGCACTTTAGGCTCCTCTGGGAGGAAAGGTGATAGATGAAGGTAAAATGGTATTATTATTTAATTCCGAAAGAGGTAAATTACACTGGCAAAATGCTATTTGATGTTGCTGGCAAACCGCTGTGGTCTAATGCTTCGTTGCTGTCAGGAAGCATGGTCCAGTGGTTGGGGCTGTGGTGGAGGAGGCAGGAGTCCTGGGTACTATTTCTGGTTAATTTGCTGACTTCCTGGGTGACCTTGGGCAACACACTTAACCTCCCCATGCCTCAGTCTCCCTCTCTAGGAATTGAGAAGGGCAAAGATTTTCAAGATTCTGCTTTGAAGGGGCATTTTAAGAAAAAACTTTGAAATGCTTCGTTTGTCAATGGAGTTTTTGCAGTAGTGGCTGATTTGTTTTTCTCTCAGCGGCACAGTTGGCTGTGGGAAGGCGGAGAATGTGAATATGCCCTTGGCCAGAACATACGGAGTGAGTGCTCCGAGGGCCATGGCCTCTGGAGTCCATATTTCAGAACTGACCCAGACCACCGCTACCCCAAATCACTGACTCAAGACGCTTCCACACTTGTCCACTTATCCATGCACCACTCTCATCACTCTGTCCTTACCATTTATTGTTTGCTGCTGCTGTTGTTTTGAATAGGTTTTGAACACAAGAGGAAAGCACTTCCTTGAATCCATGGTGGTAAAAACTGTCTGGATTGTTGATCAAATCTGTAGTAACCTGTTCATGTGCTTTGGAAAATAACAAACAAAACTCCAAACTTCAAGTTTCTGCTTATTCTTAAGCTGAAGAAGAGCAGAGGACAATGTAAGTTCCTTATTTCTGTCTATTTCAGGCTGGTAACCCTGTTGAAAGGGGATGGCTTATAGCTGGAACAGGTAGCATTTAAGACTTTATTGGACCATATCTTGAATTCTGACCACTTTTATTCACTCTAAGTTCTTGGAATGGCTACTTAGGCTGCTGTGTTCCTGACAAAACTAGGCAGACATATAGCAATTCATTCGCCACCTGTCATATGTAAGTTCTTTAGGAAATTGGTAAATCTGAGATATGAGGTATAAAGAAGAAAAAGGGAGGATAAGAAAATATCAGTATATAAAATGTACTCCGTTTTCTTGATTAACAAGCTGAAATGTTTCAATGAAATTCTTTCCTGCTGACTTCTTTTTTTTTTTAATACACTTTTTATTGATTTCAGAAAGGAAGGCAGAGAGAGAGAGAGATAGAAACATCAATGATGAAAGAGAATCATTGATCAGCTGCCTCCTTCATGCCCCACACTGGGGATTGTGCCTGCAACTGTGCCTTGAACCTGGGACCTTTCAGTATGCAGCCCGACACTCTATCCACTGAGCCAAACCAGATAGGGCTCCTGATGACTTCTTATCATTTATCAAAATGTACAGGGTTTTTCTTGGGGTGTATGGAGAATGTCACTCAGATCGTCATTTCACCATCTTTAGAAAGACAATAATTAGCAACTACTTAAATACTGCAATGGCTCCTGTACAGGGCAATTGAAATGATATTGAAGGATATTGGGAAAATAGTAGTGATTTTAAAGGAAAAAATGAGATTATATGGGCAACATAAATTTAGTCAGCTACTCTTTTGAGTCTATGAGTTATGGCTACTGGGTTACCATTATATATATTTTTACTGATGATATTTATAAATTATACTATGATTTATTGCACTTTCTGATTTCTATTTTTAAAAAGCATTTTATTTCAAATTTCTTCTTATATTATGAGACTATATACTAAAGTTTATGAGATTTTCACATGTGTATACTCAAAGGCAAACAAAAAGTTGATTATGTCCAAATTTAATAAAAATTATGATGCATTGAAAATAACTTTTAATCATAAAAAAACTAACATTTATATTAACCTTCCCACAGGAAAAATAAGTTTGATATTGTGAGTCTAAAACTCTGATTATAGCACAAAGGTGTCTGAAACTATTTCCCCCACTATAATCATTGTTCTTACAAGGATTTTGGTAAATTTTGGTGTCTGAGGAATATAGCTTTTAGATTTTGGCAGAAAAAACAATATGTAGTAAGTGCTAACAAATCTTCATCTGAAAAACTATGTGTACATACAATACTTAACACAGGTAGTAAGAAGCATAAAGATTGTATAAGAAATGACATATAGGTAAGGGGCGACATGCTAATGATTATTAGGAAATTTCAGTGTTGATTTCACTATGTTGGTTATGGAAGTATTTAATGAGACTTATGCATTAGTTAAGTTGGTAAAGGTGGGTGTTAACTCATGAAAGATATATTAAAGAGAGCAATAGTAAAAAATGAATTTCATAAAATTAAGGCATTAAATCAGATTTATCTAATATGTAGTGGGCCTCAAATCTTAGTGATTCAGATAAATCAGACAAAACTAAATTATTTGATTTGCTTGGTTTATGAGGGTAAAATCAATAAAATCCTGACTTTTCTTTTATGAACAACCTTCTGAGGTATATATTATTAACCACAAAGAAAGGTTAAGTAACTTGTCTGAGATCACACAGCCCGTGAGTGGTGGAGTTGTGACAGCCCCACCTGAGGCCGCAGTCTGCACTCTTGTCCTCTGCACCGTATTTCTTTCCTCTCCAGTTTTTTGAATGTTGTAGAAATGGTGGGACTGGTGTGTCAATGCACTAGCTGCATAGTCATGCTACAAAGCTGTCCTTATTAGCTGGATTGACTTGGGGAGATGCTGACTCAGCTATTTCTCCCTGCCCACAATACACCTAGACCCAAATATACACACAGGCATATACATTATCAGTTTTAAGGTAATTCTCCAGTGTAATAATACTGTCTCAGAATTATAAAGACCTAGAGATAATTCAAAAAAAGTTCACATTAATGTCTTTATGTCAAGTACCCTGAGGGTCTGAGATATTTATTACCCTGCTTATGTGCTAGAGAGATAGGCTTCCATAGTTTTATGAATGCTAGGGAAAAAAAGATGTGAGATTCCTAGTCAAAGACAAAAGACTTGATTATTTATAATAAAACAGGGAGTAAGCTTATGTCTGCATGGTTCTCTGCTTCACCCCCAGATTGGATGGGAGTCAAGTGGAGATGGATCCAGGTAGTGCTGTGCATGCAGTGTACTTGTGTCACAGCTGAGAAACGCCAGTCTTTAAAGGGGTTTCCAGCAAACCTGTTCAACCTTGCACAGAGGGTGATCCCACTATGTTTTATTATCTTTATTATAGTGGGCAGCAAACAAATCTGCTCTCTTCCCAGGAGGGTGACACTATTTCTGTCTGCAACTCATGAAAAGAATTTCTTGAAAATACATGTTTGAAAAGAGAGTCTGGAATAAAAATTATCTCTCTAACAAGACATGCATATACGCATAAGGAATATATATATATATACATACATACACATACAAATACACACACACATACATACATACACACATACATATATATATGTATATATATATTAACAATATATTATTTCCTATAATCCATGCTACCTTTTTTGACACAAATCCTGTGAATTAATAAGTCAAATCTTATATTTTATTTTATAAAATTTTCTACTTATAAAATAATTCTGTTGGCTAGATAAGACCCATGTAGTTTCCATAACCTGAAAATAATGCTGTAGATGAAATATATAGGTGTTTGAGAAAAACTCCAAATACACAAATTGATGTTTAAAGGGAACAATTCTTATTTTAAAAGGGTTAATATAAAATGATTTTTCTTTTATACTGTATTAATTCTTTTTAAAATTTTCTTTATTGACTAAGGTATTACATATGTGTCCTTATTCCCCCCTTGCCCCCCACCCCCCGCTCATGCCCTCACCCCCTTGTTGTCTGTGTTCATTGGTTACACTTATATGCATGCATACAAGTCCTTTGGTTGATCTCTCTCCCTTCCCCCCCTCCTCCCTTCCCTCTGAGGTTTGATGGTCTGATTGATGCTTCTCTGTCTCTGGGTCTGTTTTTGTTCATCAGTTTATGTTGTTCATTATATTCCACAAATGAGTGAGATCATGTGATATTTATCTTTCTCTAACTGGCTTACTTTGCTTAGCATAATGCTCTCCAGCTCCATCCATGCTGCTGCAAATGGTGGAGTTCCTTCCTTTTTACAGCAGCATAACATTCCACTGTGTAGATGTACCACAATTTTCTAATCCACTCATCTGCTGATGGGCACTTAGGCTGTTTCCAAATCTTAGTTATGGTAAATTGTGCTGCTATGAACACAGGGGTGCATATATCCTTCTGATTGGTGTTTCTGATTTCTTGGGATATATTCCTAGAAGTGGGATCACTGGGTCAAATGGCAGTTCCATTTTTAGTTTTTTGAAGAAACTCCATACTTGTTCTCCACAGTGGCTGCACCAGTCTGCATTCCCACCAGCAGTGCACGAGGGTTCCTTTTTCTCTACATCCTCACCATCACTAGTCATTTGTTGATTTGTTGATGATAGCCATTCTGACAGGTGTGAGATGGTACCTCATTGTCGTTTTGATTTGCATCTCTCAGATGAATATTGACTTTGAGCATGTTTTCATATGTCTCTTGGCCTTCCTTATGTCCTCTTTCGAAAAGTATCTATGTAGGTCCATTGCCCATTTTTTTTTATTGGGTTGTTTATCTTCCTTTTGTTAAGTTGTATGAGTTTCATGTAATATACTGTGTTCATGGATTGGTAGGATCAACATCATTAAAATTTCTATACTACCCAAAGCAATCTATAGATTCAATGCACTCCCCATTAAAATACCAGTGGCATATTTCATAGACCTAGAACGAACTCTCCAAAAATTCTCTGGAATAAAAAAATACCCCAATTAGCTGCAGAATCCTGAAAAAGAAGAACAAAGTAGAAGGGATCTCAATAGCCAATATCAAGCTGTATTACAAAGCCACAAAACTACCTGGTACTGGCACAAGAACAGACATATAAACCAATGGAATAGGATAGAGAACCCAGAAATGGACTCAAACCACTATGCTCAATTAATATTTGACAAAGGAGGCAAGAACATACAATGGAGTCAAGACACTCTCTTCAATAAATGGTATTGGAAAAATTGGACAGATACATGCAAAAAAATGAAATAGACCACCAACTTACACCATACACAAAATAAACTCAAAATGGATAAAGAACTTAAATGTAAGATGGGAAATCATAAAAATCTTAGAGGAATCCACAGGCAGCAAAATCTCAGAATATGCTGAAGGAGTATCTTCACCAATACAACTCCTAAGGCAATGGAAACTAAGGAGAAAATAAACAAATGGGACTACATCAAAATAAAAAGCTTCTGCACAGCAAAATAAACCATCAACAAAACAACAAGAAAGCCCACTGCATGGGAAAATATATTTGCCAATGTTATCTCTGATAAGAGTTTAATCTCCAACATTTACTGCCCTCATTTTTTGCTTATTTTTTTTTTACTAGCTACTGTACCAGGAGTATAGTATAAGTATAAGGGTATGTGTTGGTGATCACTGGAAAGTGAAAAAGGAATAAAAATAGAGATAATATACTTTCTAATTTATACTATAGATCAATATAAAAAGTGATCTGAATTAATACCCTATGGAAGACTACAACTATGTGAAGCAATGTAAACCTGTGCTAGAATATCATTATATGCATAATGTATTACCTTCTAGGTTTCCAAGTTGTGGCACTTGTAAGTGTGCTCAATTTGGGATCAAGGCATCTACATATATAATAGCCTAAGCAACCGTTAAGGCAGAACACCGGAACGACCGGTTGCTATGGTGTGCACTGACCACCAGGGGGCAGACGATAATTGCAGGAGCTGCCCCCTGGTGGTCAGTGTACTCCCACAGGGGGAGGGTCACTCAGCCAGAAGCCAAGCTCACAGCTGGCCAACACAGCTGTGGTGGCGGGAGCCTCTCCCACCTCCATGGCAGGGCTAAGGAGCAGCGAGCTGAGCAGTAAGGAGCCTACTGCTAAGGAGCAGAGACCCAAGCTGTAAGGAGCAAGCAGGCAGGCGGTAAGGAGCGAGGGGTCCTGTACTGCAAGAAGAAATAAAATTAATACCTGGTGCATTAGAGGGAAATTACAAAAAAAATTAAGTCGAAACCGGTTTGGCTCAGTGGATAGAGCGTCGGTCTGCGGACTGAAAGGTCCCAGGTTCAATTCCGGTCAAGGGCATGTACATTGGTTGTGGGCACATCCCCGGTAGGGGGTGTGCAAGAGGCAGCTGGTCGATGTTTCTCTCTCATTGATGTTTCTAGCTCTCTGTCCCTCTCCTTTCCTCTCTCTAAAAAGTCAATAAAATATATTTTTAAATAAACTAAGGCAGAGAACATCTTAAAAGTAGTCAGATGAAAACCGGCAAGTGGACATTCCCCAAGGAGTCCCAGACTGCAAGAGGGCACAGGCTGGGCTGAGGGGCCCACTCACTCCCCCCACCTCAGTCCACAAATTTCGTGCACTGGGCCTATAGTAAAAAATATAGTTATTTTACAAAAAGAATTATGCTAAGTACAATAGGCAAATATAGTACTATATGATTCCACTTATAAGAGGTATCTAAAGAGATCCAATTCATAAAAACTGGAAGTCGAATGGTGGTTTACAGGGGCCAGTAGAAAGGGAAAATGAGGAATTATTGTTTAATGAGTATAGAGCAGGCGTCCTCAAACTACGGCCCACGGGCCACATGCGGGTGTTTTTGCCGTTTTGTTTTTTTACTTCAAAATAAGATATGTGCAGTGTGCATAGGAATTTGTTCATAGTTTTTTTAAAACTATAGTCCGGCCCTCCAACGGTCTGAGGGACAGTGAACTGGCCCCCTGTTTAAAAAGTTTGAGGACCTCTGCTAGAGTTTCAGTTTGCAAAATGAAAAAGTTCTGGAGATGGATGATGGCGATGGTGGCACAACAATGTGAACATACTTAACACTACTGAACTGTACATTTAAAAATGGTTATGATAGCCCAGACGGTGTGCCTCAATGGTTGAGCATTGACCCATGAACCAGGAGGTCACTGGTTCGATTCCAGGTCAGGGCACATGCTCGGGTTGCAGGCTCGATCCCCAGTAGGGGGCATGCAGGAGGCAACCCATTGATCTTTCTCTCATCAATGTTTCTTTCTCTCAATTCCTCTCCCTCCCACTCTCTAAAAACTCAATAAAACATGTTGTTTTAAAATGGTCAAGATAGCTGAAACCGGTTTGGCTCAGTGGATAGAGCATCGGCCTGCGGACTGAAGGGTCCCAAGTTCGATTCCGGTCAAGGGCATGTACCTTGGTTGCGGGCACATCCCCTATGGGGGTTGTGCAGGAGGCAGCTGATCGATGTTTCTAGCTCTCTATCCCTCTCCCTTCCTCTCTGTAAAAAATCAATAAAATATATTAAAAAATAATAATAATAATAAAATGGTCAAGATAGTAGTTTTTATGTTATGTGCTTTTTTTTTTATAAGGCCACCAAAAATTTTGGTTTTCTCCCCCCCCCAAAAAAAAATAAAAGTTGGAAGAGAGAGAGAGATGCTATGTGCTTTTTACCACAATTTTTAAAAGGCAAATAAATTATTATTATTATTATTATTATTATTATTATTACCATTATCAGCCTCATAAAAATAGTTTTGGCCCTGGCCAGTGTGGCTCAGTTGGTTGGATGTTCTGTGCACCAAAAGGTTGTCAGTTTAATTCCCAGTCAGGGCTCATGACAGGGTTGCAGGCTCAATCCCTAGTCTTTTAATAATTGGAATAATTTAAATTCTAAAGAATGAGGTCTACTCCAGGGATTTCAAAGTTATTTGCTTACTATAACTAGGCTCTTTTATTTAGATAAGGGAGGTTATATTTTATCCCACTTTGGTGAACAAAATTAAATCACAGAAAGTTGGTTGTTTGTCTAGTGTTAATGAGCAAAGAAGAGACATTGATATGGTATCATTATGTAGGAGGGATGAGGATTAGGGGCAGAGCAGCTCACATTTAAAAAAAAAAAATCTCAGCTCCTACAGGAAATAATAATCATAAAAAAGAAAGCCAGGAAGCAAGCGGAAGTTCCTGGCAGCTTGAAGTGATCTAGGCTCAAGCAGCAAAAGGGCAATGAATAGTGCTGAGCATTAACTCAGTAGTAAGTACTCTTTGGATTTGTGGCTATTTCAAAACCAAATAAGATCATTGTTTTTCAATTTAAGGGAGCCCATCTATCATTATTGATGACTAACACAAGCTGAAAAATGGCCACAATTGTATAACATCCAAAATATGTTTGCGGTAAATTCTGGAAGATTTGACCTTATCCATCAATTGAAAAGGTTGTCCTGAATGCACAAGACTCTTCAATCCACAGCATCTTTGTAGCAGTTGACAAGCTATTCTTGTTCAGTGCAACGTTTAAACCTTGTCCTTTAGCAAAGTGAAATGAGAGGAATGTTCTCATCAAAAGTCAAAATCTAAAAAGTAAAATTTGATCTGTTAAGTGTTCAAGTGTGTTCAAGGTGAAAAATAAAGCTGGTAAGACACTTAGGTCTTCTTTTTTTTTTAATACACTCTTGCTTTCCTGGCAGATGCAAAGCCTGTCAGAGGCAGGACTCTTTCTTATCCACGTTTCATAATTCTTTGTTTGCCTACACATAAGCTCTGAACTAATAACATCATGGTCACGTTAACAAATTTATACAGGTTTCTTATCACTGTGTGGTTATTAGTTTGGGGTATATTTGAATGACTGGCTCTTCAAACCTTGTCTGCTTCTCACCAGCATTTAGCTCATAGACACTTCACAGAATAAACAGAAATTCAGTACTAAAGATCAATACGGACATACTTTAATTTGATGCCTAAGCTATTACATTTATTATTAATTATTATTATCTAGCATTTATCATACTGTCACAATAGTCATGGTAACGAAAATGCTAAAATAATAAATACTTCTGGTAGACATTTCAGGTGAGTCCTAATAGAAACTTGTCATCCAAAATTTTGGCTCAATATTGCCTTTATATGGGGTGAGGTAGGATTGTCATAGAAAATACAAGGACTGGCTAAATTTTAATCTCAGATAAAGGAGGTTTTTTTAAAAAAATATGTTTGTCCTAAATATCGGATAAGACATACTTATACAAAAAAAAAAAGTAATAATAAGTTGTTTGTCTAAAATTCAAATTAACTAGGGTCATTTTTTTTTCTAAATCTGGCAACCCTAGAGTGAGGGGAAGCTGGTGTTTGAAGAGAAGAATATGTCTATTGAAGTCTCAAAAAGAAAAGCTGAGAACACATGTGTTAAGGCAGCAGGCAGCTCCGGTGAGGTTTTCTCTATATCTGTCCCTAGTTTACCAAACAGGTGAAAGGCATTTATTAAGGCAAAAACGCCTGTCCTCATCATGGCCCCAGGTAATTTTTTAAAAGTATTTTCTTTTCCCTAGAGCTAAAAAAACCAAATGCATTTCTACGCTTGGAGATTGATTTAGTAGTTTCCCCTGAGTATTATGCAGCCACTAGATGGCAGTAGCAGCCCATCATACCCCACCCCCTCCCTGGCATCCTGGAGCCAATTTTCTGTACCTTGTTCTCTTTCTCTTCGCAGGTTTCAGCTTGTCATTTTTCTTCTCCTTTTTTGTTTTCTATTTTTACTTTTATTCAAATTTCAGGGAAACCAGCTGGTCGGAGGAGTCATGCGGTGCTGCACACGTTTGTTACAGGGGCGCTGTGACTGCAAAGCTTCACTAATTGTCTAGGCTGCAGGGCTGACTGTCAGGCGGGAGGACGAAGGGATAGTGCGCTGAAAGCTGTGGCTGGGCTGCTGAGGACGGGGCCTTTGGTTACGCTTTGCTCTGCCCTGGACTCAGGGCCCGTCCTGCACGTGGGAACCTCCCTGGGCTGCTGGCAGAGACAGCCAGGCACGAGGAGGTGGGGGCAGGCGCTCACGGGAGGCTTCCCGAAGATGGGAGCTGTAATGTAGGGGCCGTGAACGTGTTCTTTTTCAGGGCATGAGTTTCTTTTACAGCGACAAACTCACTGAACTGCAAAACTGCACACGCGGAGGTGTAAGGAAGTGATCTTGAGTTTGTAGAATGAGAACTTCAAGATTTTTAAAGTTGAAGGAAAGGAGAACCGTTTCCATTTTGTTAAAGACAGAATCCCCTAGAATCCTTGCTCCTAGACAAGGGAGAGGTGGAGAACACTGTGAAGAAAACCAGTTAAATGGCTTTGCGTTCATTCTCGTCCTTACTAAGAGCACAGGATCCACGAGGGAGTCACTCCTCAGCAGGAACTCCTTTCCCTCCCAGGTCTACGCCCCTTCTCCTGTGCCCGTCCCCAGCCACCCAGCCACGGGGCACCCAGGCAGACCCGCGTGAGGTGTCTGTGCGCAAGAGTTTGCTGTTGCCATTGATCAGTACCCCTCTCGGAATCCACATCACTTCTTTGCAGGGATGGAGCTTCTTTCATTTGAATATTTCCCAGCAGGTTAAGTATGAGCATAGTTTGGGTCCTATTTGCACCGTTTCATTGTTCTTCGTGGTAGCCCCCCTAAAACTAGGTATGGTATATACGTTTTTTTTTTTTGGCTAGACATTTTCCTTCATCCTTCTTCTCTGATGGAGTGGAGAAAATCCAGTACAGCACTCCTCTAACATATCAGATACTAGTATATCTCCATCATTCTTCTTGGGCCTGGAAAGAGTAACGCCTGCCAAGATTGTCTTCTCTAAGCACAATGGACTCTGTCTTTGCCACCACAGATAACCAGCTGCTTAGCAGTGAGTGGGGCAGGGACGGAGAAAAGGGGAGCTCCTTGTACATACCCCTGTAACTCACTCTGGTGGCCCAACTTCCCATTCGCTTTAGATTTGTCCTCAGCTCTTTCTGGAGAAGGGTGGAGCCTTCAGGGCTGTCTTACTATTATGAGAATATCCAACTCCAATATCCTGAATAGCTCCTGGTTCTAGGAGCATGTCAGTCTCTTGGTTCTTCTTGCCCTGGAACATTTGGGAGAGAGAGAGAGAGAAAAAAAAGGAGTTCTATATGTCAAATTCCACTTTGTAATTATTGTAGATGATTTGTTTTATTCTGCACTGGTGATTAGAAGTGCATGGTTTTCCTTAAAAGAGCCTATAAAGCCATATATCAGAAGCCACGTAAGCACTTTTCACTGATGGGTGTATAATTTGGGATGTTCATTCATTCATTTATATTTTTTTCATTTATTTGACAAGTATCTATGGCACATCTTTTATGTGCTAGGCACTGTGCTAAGAGTTGGGGAAACCAAACAAAACAAACAGATCAAAATGGATGTTGCTGCAGTTTTCATGGGACGTAAAGCCCAGGAGATGGTTTATTTTAATGGGAGTTGTACATGCACTTAGTGATTTGAAAGTCAAAGGCAGTGTAATGTTCTGGAAAGAGTGAAACAAACCAACATAATGATGCCCCTATTAAATGCCCGTCACCCCATTTCTCACCTTTCTCTCTATTTTGTCTTCTTTACATCACAAATGCATATACACAAACATGTTTGCCACTTTAGACAATTGTTTATAAAATTTATCTGGTAGGAAGATGTCAGTATTATCTCCTAAGTAAAACTCTATCCATATACTTATTCAACAACAGCATTTGTTGAAAGATTATTTAGAGCCAGCTGTGTTCTAGATAGAGTGGGTAGAGTAATAAATGAGATGGGCAACATTCCTGGAGATCACAGTTGATCCTTGAACAACTCAGGTTTGAGCTACATAGGGTATTTTTAATTTTTATTGATTTTAGAGAGAAAGGGAGAGGAACATCAATGATGAGAGAGAATCATTAATTGGCTGCCACCTGAGTGTCCCCTACTGAGGATTGAGCCCACAATCCTGGCATGTGCCCTGATCAGGAATTGAACCTGACCTCCTGGTTCATAGGTTGCAGTTCAACCACTGAGCAATACTGGCTAGGCTGCACAGGATTTTTTATATGTGGATATTTTTCAATAAACACTATAAATGTGTTTTCTCTTCTTTCTGATGTTCTTCATAACATTTTCTTTTCTCTAGCTTACTTTATTGTAAAAATGCAGTATATAATACATATAACATACAATATGTGTTAATTGACTGTTTATGTTATTTGTAAAGCTGCTGATCAACAGTAGGCCACTGGTAGTTAAGTTTTGGGGGGAGTCAAAGTTTTATGTGGATTTTTATGTGTGGAAGTTGGCATGCCCCTAACCCCCACGATGTTTAAAGATCAACTGCATATTGTGGGGGTAGGGGGGCTGGGGGGAAGCAAAGAGGGAGTGGCCGTGGAGAGGCCAATAGGGGAAAAAGGAGACATATGTAATACTTTAATCAATAATAATAATAATAATAATAAAAAATCAACTGCATATTTGAGCGGATGAAGCAATTATAAATTAGAACTATGCATTTTACTGTTAGCATTAATGAGAAATAATTAATTAATTAACCCTTTGTTATGTGGGTACAAGATTCCTATATCTATATCCCATGAGCCAGTGAGGCCTGTTCTGCGGTATCTGGAGTGTTAGTGGGCAGCGTAGATGGAGGCAGCAATCTCCACCCAGGCACAGGTCTCCCAAGATAAGAGCAAGATGATGGGTCTCATGCCCAAGACAAAATGTGTCTTCCCCACTCCTGCACCCCAATTCATGATAAATGCAATATCAAAACAGAAGACAGAAATGATTTAAATAGATATTTGCCTACTCCCTTCTCTAAAGTGTTAAAAAATAATGTTAATAATGTTTTTTGAAATATTTTGTTTAAGAATTATTTTATTTTGACATTCAAAAAAGATTTGATAGTCTATCGGGTACCGATTGTTTGCTTCTATTGAGTCTTTTGTCCCTCTGTCTCTTTTTCTCTTTTTCCCCTCCCATTTCCTCCCTCCCTCTCATTACCTATCTGTAGATTCTGGAAGTTGATCACTAAGAATATTTTTTAAAAAACCAAAAAACTTCTTCTGGGATCCAGAGAAGCCACCACACATCACATATTCTATCTTGCTTAGCTATAGGTGGTAAAGAAAAGTTCTCACAAGAATCTTCTCTTAAACCTTCCTTTCAAAATTCAGCTAAAATGCTGATGGATAATACTTTTTCTGACAAAGCACAGTGGGACTGCCGCTTTTACGCCTTTCTAACATCATATGGATTTCAGTTTTCTCTCAGGCCAAGACTTCAGCAACTTTGCTCCCATTTCATCTCAAAACTTGAGCTTGCAAACTCAAAACAGCTAAATATAAATGTAAATGTAGGTGGAACTTTTACCCCTTAACAGAAAATGCTTTTCATTAGATTTCTCTTCATTGCTGCCAAGATTGATACATTGCAGTTTGAGGTTTCTGCATTTTGTTGCAAATGTAGGAGCAAGAGGTTGATTGGTTGGCATAAACATGTAACAATGGCAACAGCTGCTTTAAGAAAGCATAAAAGGGAATGAAACTGTTTAAAATAAACAGTAGTTACATTTATGACATACATACTGCCTGGATATTTTTAATTTTCCTTGTCTTGGTTAAAAATGAAACAGTCATTCATAGCAGTAAAATAGCTACATTCCAAATCCAAGTGTTCATGCCTCAGAAGTCTGAGCCATCTTAAGACCTTTTTAAAAAATGTCTTTCTTTATTGCATTAAATATTACCATATTTATTTGAATTTTTAAATTACAGCAAGTTTACAGCAAATTGTAAGCTATCCCTTAGTTTTGACTATTATGAGGTAGATATCAATGAAAAATCATCATTGAGTATTTACTTTGTTTTAATTATCTACCTTTTATTTTTATCAGTTAACAATGTCATGAGGCATGTAACAGCTGACATCTGAAATGAAATTTTAATTTTTAGAAATCCCTCAAACTTTTTTTTTTTTTAATTATTTTAGAGTGAGAAGAAGAGAAAGGGAGAGAAAGAGTGAGAGAGAAACATTTACCAGTTGCCTTCCACATGTACCCTGCTGGGGATCCAGCCTGCAACATGGACATGCACCCTCACCAGGAATCGAATCAGCAATACTTCAGTGCATGGGAAGATGCTCAACCAACTGAGCCACACCAGCCTGGGTTAAACCCTCAACCTTTTAAAGATGGATCTTTGAGTGATATGGAACTCTTGTTTGCAGGGACAATTGGTTTTCAATAGTCTAATATGTCACAAAAATTTCTCTAACTTTGGAATGATGCTCCAACTGACTGAGCCACACCTGCCAGGTTTGGCGTTTCTTTAACATCTTTTTAAAATGAATGTTTTCTGGTCATATTGTGTGTTTTTTAAATCAAACTAGAGGCCTGGTGCCCAAAATTTGTGCATGGTGGGGGGGGGAGGTCGTCCCTTCAGCCCAGCCTGCACCCCCTCCAATCCAGGACAATTTGCATCGGGCCTAAACTGGCAGTCGGACATCCCTCTCACAATCCAGGACCACTGGCTCCTAACTGCTCAACTGCCTGCCTGCCTGATCGCCCCTAACTACACCCCCTGCTGGCCTGGTCACCACTAACTACCACCCCTGCCAGCCTAGTCACCCCCAACTGCCCTCCCCTGCTGGCCTAGTCACTCCCAACTGCTCCCTCCCCCCCCCCCCCCGGTGGCCTGGTCACCCCTTACTGCACCCCGCCGGCCTGGTTGCCCCACGCAGCCTGCTGCTCAGTTGTTTGGTTGTCCCTAACTAACATTCCTGCCGGCCTAGTCGCCCCACACATTCTGTTCGGTCGTCCGTTCGGTTTCGATGGTCACTTGGGCTTTTATTATTATAGACTAGAAGCCCAGTGCACGAAATTCGTGCATGGAGGTGGGTTGTCCCTCAGCCCAGCCTGTACCCTCTCCAATCTGGGACTCCTGGAGGGATGTCCGACTGCCTGTTTAGGCCCGATCTCGGTGGGATCGGGCCTAAACAGGTAGTCGGACATCCCTCTCACAATCCAGGACTGCTGGCTCCCAACTGCTTGCCTGCCTGCCTTCCTGATTGCCCCTAACCGCTTCTGCCTGCCAGCCTGATCACCCCCTAACCACTCTGCTGCCAGCCTATTTGCCCCCAACTTCCCTCCTCTGCCGGCCTGGTCACCCCTAACTGCCCTCTCCTGCAGGGTTGATCACCTACAACTGCCCTCCCTTGCAAGCCTGGTCCCTCTCAACTGCCCTCCCTTGCAGGCCGGGTGCCTCTCAACTGCCCTCTCCTGCTGGCCATCTTGTGGTGGCCATCTTGTGTCCACATGGGGGCAGGATCTTTGACCACATAGGGGCAGACATATTGTGTGTTGGATAAGGTGACCAGATCATCCTGCTTTTGGCGGGACAGTCCCGATTTTTAACAATTTGTCCCGCGTCCCATGGCGTTTTAAAAAAGTCCCTATCTTTCCAAAAATAGGGACTTTTAAAAATGCCATGGGACGCGGGACAAATTGTTAAAAATCGGGACTGTCCCGCCAAAAGCGGGACGATCTGGTCACCTTAGTGTTGGAGTGATGGTCAATCTGCATAGTACTCTTTTATTAGATAGGAGGATAGAGGCCTGGTGCACGGCTGGGGGCCAGCTGGTTTGCCCTGAAGGGTGTCCCTGATCAGGGTGGGGTTCCCTTGGGGCATGGGGCGGCCTGAGCAAGGGGCCTGTGGTGGTTTGCAGGCCAGCCACGCCCCCTGGCAACCCAAGCAGAGGTCCTGGTATCTGGAATTTATTTTCCTTCTACAATTGAAACTTTGTAGCCTGGAGCGGAGCCAAGCCTGCTGCTCCCTCCGGGGAGGCAGCCATTTCTGTTGCAGTTAATTCACCTTCTATAATTGAAACTTTGTAGCCTTAAGCAGAGGCCTGGCCAGCCAGGGTGTGCGGGAAGCTTTGCTTCCCCTGTTGCCACCGGCAACCCTGGCCTGCTCTCTCAAGCTCCGTTCTGCCCCCATTTCTGTTTGAATTTGTTTACCTTCTATAATTGAAACTTTGTAGCTTGAGTGGAGGCTTAGACCTGCAACAGCTATGGAAAGCTTGGCTTGCTCTGTTACCTGGGAAACCTTGCTCTCTGTGGCTGTAGCCATCTTGGCTGGGGTTAATTTGCATACTCGCCCTGATTGGCTGGTGGGCGTGGCTTGGTTAGTGGGCATGGCTTGTGTAGCAGAGTGATGGTTAATTTGCATATTACCCTTTTATTAGAGAGGATAAGAAATTTTGAAAACAAGAATGGATGTTAGAGACCACATGATTCAACCGTCATTATTATGGTGCTATTCTTATGGACTAGAGAATTTGAGGGACTTTTCCAGTCTTTAGGGACCCAAAGAAAGTAAGAGTAAGAGCCAGGACCAGAACCCCAGTAACCCCAAGTTTCAGTGAACAGTGATCTTTTAATTAAAAAAAATACAAAAAAACTCTTTCCAGTTTTTAAGATATTTCTTCTTCCTA
Organism: Eptesicus fuscus; assembly: GCF_027574615.1. Classification (NCBI taxonomy): domain Eukaryota; kingdom Metazoa; phylum Chordata; class Mammalia; order Chiroptera; family Vespertilionidae; genus Eptesicus; species Eptesicus fuscus. Next base: position 76,958,541 of record NC_072475.1, on the reverse strand, counting down.
AAATTTTATTCACATATATGCATTTGTGGCCATGAGATTTAGAAGAAAAAAAAAAGAAGAAGAACCAGGTCAGAGATTTTAGGTCTTAATTATCCCATTCATTTCTCATCCTCTCCTTGGAAGACAAGTTGGATTATTGTTTCTAAATTATTGGCAAGGAAATTGAGGTACAAAGAAAAGAGGTAAGAAGCACAATTAGACCCTTCAGCTTCTGATTGGAAATATGGTTTTGTTTCAAGGTTTTTTTGTAAATCTATTGTTTGTGGCTCAGAATATATTTCCTCATAAAAAAAATCAAGTTATATATAATGGCTGAGTTTCTATAGGAAAACATCCAGAACTCCTATTTAATATTAGAGGCCAGGTGCACAAATTCGTGCACAGGTGGAGTCCAGCCATCCCGCCCCAATGGGGGCCGATCAGGGCTGGGCCAGTGGCAGGGAGGGAATGTGGGAGGTTGGCCACCAGCCCCGCCCCCGATTGGGGCCAGGCCAGCCAGGGGGGCCGTGGGAGGTCACCAGCCCTGTCCCTGATGGTGGAGGCCAACTGGGGGTGGGGCTGGCCGGGAGGGAGGGGATGTGGGCAGTTGGGGGGGCGATCAGGGCCCCGATTGGGCTGGTTGGCCACCGCAGTGCGTGTCATAGTGACTGATCGTTTTGGTTGTTCCGGTCGTTCCATCGTTCCAGTCACTTGGTTTTTATATATATAGGTGCCTTTTATCCAAAATGTAGCTCTGAATGAAGATCAATGTGAATGTGTACATGGAGTCTTTATTGATACTTCCACTGGAAAAAAATGGAATTTTTCATGGGATATTGGGATACACAGAATATTGTTTATAGGGCTAAAATGAGAAACATCGTCATTAATATAATACTTGGCATATATTAGGGTATGTTTGTTTTTTACTCCCAAACCCTTCATTTTCACATCTTTTCCCTAAACATTTGTTAGGGAATAATACAATTTGGCCTTTAGTATATATCTTGGTTGGCTCTGCCTCCAACACATTCAGAGCCAGTGAGGGGAAGGAATGGGTATTTCAGGTTGGGATAAGTATAAAGAGATTATGCTACCTGTGTCTTAAAGTCTCAGGCAAGGTTTTACCTGGAATTTGAAAGTGTTTATACATCTTGGTGGGATCTTTTTTAAAAAAATTGAATTTATTATAATAAAACTAGAGGCCCGGTGCACGAAATTCGTGCACGGCAGGGAGGGGGGGGAAGCGGGGGGTGTTGTCCCTCAGCCCAGCCTGCAGTCTCTCCAATCTGGGATCCCTCAAGGGACCTTCATTTTTTCCTTCAAGTGTGTGGTGGAAAAACCCTAGATTACCTTCTTGGATTCTTATAACCCAAATTACCAAGAACACTGCAATTGGTGGCCTACAGGGAGCTTAGCCAATGAGTGGTCAGAAAAGGTATTTACTCTCAAAATGGTTTGGCTCAGTAGATAGACCGTGGGCCTGCAGACTGAAGGGTCCCAGGTTTGATTCCTGTTAAGGGCATGTACCTTGGTTGGAGGCATATTCCCAGTGGGGAGTGTGCAGGAGGCAGCTAATGGATGTTTCTCTCTTACTGATATTTTGGACTGTCTATCCCTCTCCTCTCTTCTCTGTAAAAAAAAAAAAATCATTAAAAATTTTTTTTAAAAAGGTGTATCCTCTGCAGCTCATGCAGCCCCTGGGTTGTGTCCACTGGGCTAGGGGCGTGTCCCTGCCACCCGGTGGTGGTAGCCAGGGTCTCTGCACAGCCTAGAGGCCAGCAGCCATCCCCCTGTGGAGGGCGCTAGGCTGGGGGCATGGACACAATCTGCCACTTGGTGCTGGAGCTTGGAAAGCCTCTGGGGTGGGGCGGGAACATCCCCATCTCCAAACGCCCCAAGGCCAGCAGCCAGCCCCACCATGGGCCCCAGGCTCGAGGCTTGCAGGGACCCTGGGCAGCACTGAGCGGTGGCCGCCAGGGTCTTGGCACACCCAGGAGGCCAGCAGCAGTCCCTGGTCCTGGGCGCCTGGCTGGGGGCATGGCCCCAAACCGCCATTTTGTGCAGGAGCCTTTGCAAGCAGCTTGGGTAGGCCAGCAGCCAGCCTGACCATGGGCCTCAGGCTCGGGGCTTGCAGGGACCCCAAGCAGCATACAGCAGTGGCTGCCACGGTCTCGGCACACCCCAGAGGCCAGCTGCAGCCCCCGGTCCTGAGCGCCTGGCTGGGGGCGTGGCCCCAAACTGCTTGCAAAGGCTCCTGCACAAAGCGGTGGTTTGGGGCCACGCCCCCAGCCAGGTGCTCAGGCTTGGGGCTTGCAGGGACCCTGGGCAGCACACAGCAGTGGCCACCAGGGTCTCGGCACACCCCAGAGGCCAGCGGCAGCCCCTGGTCCTGGGTGTCTGGCTGGGGGCGTGGCCCCAAACTGCCGCTTTGTGCAGGAGCCTTTGCAAGCCACTAGGGGTGGGGATGTTCCCGCCTGCCAGGTTGCTTGGCGCCTACAACCATAGGCTCTGAGTGGCCAGGGGGCGTTCTGGGACCCCTGCCGCTCAGGACCTAAGCACGGGCCTACAGGCTAGGAGTGGCCTGGGTCCAGAGGATGTTTCCTGGACCCAGGCCTCTCAGCTCCCGCATATGCAAATTAACCACCATCTTGTTCGCTCTGATTGGCTGTGGGCATAGTGGAGGTGCGATCAATTTGCATGTTTCTCTATTATAAGGTAGGATTAGGTTAAAATGTAAATATTTATTTAAGAGGAGAAGAGAAATAAACCAAAGTGAAGATTTTCAAAAGCTGAGAAATGTCACAAACATCACAGAATAATAATAATTTTAAAATCCCATTTTTATTAGTTAACTCTCTGCCACAACTTTATGATGCTTCTTTTAAAATATTTTGGCTGCATTCTCATTGGCATTTTAGATGACAATGATTTTATAATATTACTTCTGTAAGAATAGAAGACTAATCTTTCTTCTATCATGATTGATTAAAATTTTTTACGGATATCAGGGGAACATAACATGATTTTATATAAAGGCTAGAGTCCCGGTGCATGACATTTGTGCACTGGGTGGTGGGGGGGTGGAGGGTTCCGCAGCCCAGCCTGCAGCCTCTCATAGTCTGGGACCCCTCAAGGGATGAAGGCCTAAGCCGGCAGTCAGACATCCCCCAAGGGGTCCTTAGCACTGCTGCGGAGGCGGGAGAGGCTCGCTGTGTTCGCCAGCCATGAGCCCAGCTTCTGGCTGAGCAGTGCTTCCCCTGTGGGAGCACACTGACCACCAGGGGGCAGCTCCTGTGTTGAACATCTGCCACCCTGGTGGTCAGTGCGCATCATAGCAACCGGTCGTTCTGCTGTTCGGTTGATTTGCATATTAGCCTTTTATTATATAGGATGTGCTTGCAGCTTATAAGGTTGTTACTGGTTTGTGATCTCAAATACAGGATTCCATACATTATACTTCGTGTGATTCCCATTAAAATATGTTATACATTTTATTTGCATATGATGTTTGCAATATGTTTCTGACAAGATGGAACTTCCATTTTGACTAGTTATTAATGAGAACTAAATCCTCTGCTTATAGTCTTATATCTCTGATGATTGGAAAAATTTTTCCATAGATTGACTGCTGACACATTACTTTTCAAATCTTTCTTTCATACTCATCATTTACTTTTGGTGGAGGGCACTGTGGAAAGTATTTGCATAGCAGCAGTCTGTCAAGGTGCCAGGCAATCAGGACAGGAGGTAATAGGAATAATCCTAGTAAACTTTCCTACACTGAGATAGCTGGCAAGAATTTATCAAGAATGGAAATGAAGCCCTGGCTGGAGTAGTCAAGTTGGTTGAGTGTCTTCCTGTACACTCAAAGGTTGCCGGTTTGAGTCCTAATCATGGAGCATACCCAGGCTGTAGGTGTGATCCTAGGTCGGGAGTGTGTGGGAGGCAATGAATTGATGTTTCTTTCTCTCTCCCCTTCTCCTTTCCTCTCTTTCTAAAATCAATAAAATTACATTTTAAAAAGAATGGAAATTAATATGAAACAAACAAAAAAAATGTATACTACACTAAGTATACCAAACATACACCCAATAAAACTTCCCTTTCACTGGATTTCCAAAATAGCCATGGCTACTCCAAATCATCTAGTAGGAAGGAATATATAATGGGGTAATTCAGAGTGGAAGGAAGTAGCTGTTTTAACTGACTATAGTTAAAATATGTTAGTTTTGTATTAGTATATGTATATTATTAACATCTGACCATGTGATCACACTGTTAGTGATCTGTTCAAGTTAAGGGTCTTGAAGCTTTAGTAGCTTTTTGGCAAATCCACTCTGGGTTCAACATATTTTCTATTCTTTTTGTCCCTTTTCTGCAGACCCTAATCCCATGGCCTCTAAAAGATGACCTGCCTGAAGTTTATAAGTGGGGGATTCAGTTCTCATTAATACCTAATCAAAATGTAAGTTCCACTCAGTCAGGAATATATTTAAATTCTTTATCCATGCTAAGAGGGGAATTATATATATATACTTTTTTTTGTAGATTTAACATACAGTAGGTATTCTTTATTGTAGATTAAACATGGACTGTTAAACCATGTTCAATAAAGTACATTTTGTACTTTTATTTTAAAGACAAAAATTTTTTAGCAAAGTTTTAGGTACACAACAAATTTGAGATGATGATACAGAGTTTTCCTGGGTATCACCTGCTCTGCATGTGTTCAACTTTCAGTTGCTTTTAAAGAATTAGACAATTTTAGCCCTAAGTGGTTAAGAAAATTCAAGACAAACTGTTTTCTCATTTTGACATTTGATTTAATTTTTCTTTCTCCCACCTTCCCTCTCTGCCTTCTTTCCCTCTTTCCTTCCTCTTCTTTTCCTCTTTCATTCCTTTTCTCTTACTTATTTTTAAATTTAAGGGCCTCAGAAATACAGAATTAGTTTAATCAAAATTATTAGTTCATTATGCATTATTATCTTTCTTGTAGGCATTGTCTTCTTTTTAAGTATTTTTCTTGATTTTTAAGTAATATCACATAATGAACATTCAAATGAGTATCTAAAACAAATCAACTCTGTGTTCCTCCACTTTCTCTCAATTTCTCCATGGATCGATCAACTCTATCCAAAATGTTGTGTTCATCATTCTCTTGAACATTTTCATATGCCTGAAGAATATATTGTTACTTTTACTTGCCTTTGAACTTCCTAAAAAGGGTATCATATTATTGTAATCTTCTGGGACTACTTTTTCTTTCTATTTTATATTACTAAACTTACACCATGCTACAATAGTTAATTGTGTTAGATTGCTGCAATGTAGTCACTAATCTTTCCCTTCATAAGAATTTATATTTTTTCTAGATATTAGTAATTGCAGTTAGTGTTACAAGACATATTCTTTCTGTTGTCCCCTGATGCTCATATGTAAGATATTCTTGAGTATTTTCCCAGAAGTGAAATTATGGAGTTATAATTTGTCATTGTTTTAGCTTGAAAAGATGATCTCACCTTGTTCTCAAGACATCTTGCAAATATCATATCATGTCTGCAATGTATAAAAGAGATCCTCTTAATCTATTTGCCCTTCAACACACAATGTTGTTACAATTTATTTTATCCAATGGAATAGGGGAAAAGTTGCATCTGATTGGGGTCTTGATTGGATTTATACTTTCCTAGTTGCAAGTGAGACAAACTCTTTATATATTTATTGGCCAAATGGACTTCATTTGTTTGATCATGTTTTTATGAGTTGTCTATTTTTTTCCCCCCAAGAAATTTGTAGGAGTTCTTTTCATGTTCTTGGTACTAATTTTTCTCAGTTATATGTGTTATAAATACGCCCTCTGAGTATGGTTTGGGTTTTTATTTTCCTTTTTAAAATATACCTTATAATTAATGGAATTTGGTAATTATTATACACATAATTTTCAAATTTTGCTTCTGGTTAGTGACTTTTGTGTCTTGTAAATAAAATTTTCTTACATCAAAGTCAGTAAAAATACATTTATTTAAAATTGTTTTGTTTTGTTTTTTAATTGAATTTATTGGGGTGACACTGGTTAACAAAATTATAGAGGTTTTAAGTGCACAATTCTACAACAAATCACCTATACACTGTGTTGTGAGTTCACCACCCAAATCAAGTCTCCATCCATCACCACTTATATCCCCTATTCCCTCCTCCACCTCCCCCCACCCCCACTACCCCTGGCAATCACAACACTATTGTCTGTGTCCATGAGTTCTCTCTCTCTTTCTTTCTTTCTTCCTTCCTTCTTTCCTTCCTTCCCTCCTTCCTTCCTTCCTTCCTTCCTTCCTTCCTTCCTTCCTTTCTTTCTTTCTTTCTTTCTTTCTTTCTTTCTTTCTTTCTTTCTTTCTTTCTTTCTTTCTTTCTTTCTTTCTTTCTCAACTTGGCATTTTTTGTTGCTGGTGCTAACTATGCTTTTAATTTCATCTCACTGCTATACAGAAAACACTATTTCCCAGTTCTATTTATTGACTCCCTTTTCCCCCTGCCCTTTCCAGTGACTTACATGACCTTACACTTCCATAAATATGGTGTTGTCTGATAAGCTCTCTAACTTTTCTTCTACTGATATTCCTGCACCAAACTACACTGTCTTTATTGTTATGGATATTGTTACAGATTATAATAATTTACAACAATGTAATCCAATTATAATATCATGTGCAAGTGATATCTATTGATATCTGCTAAGTTAAGTTTATTTGACATTCTCTTTCTGCTGTGTATGGTTGTGTGTGCTTTCTACTCATAGCTTCATTAACAAGGCTATTTCTTATATCTGTGTCATTAATCTATTTGTAGTCCCATTAAACTGTGATTTTAACAGAATCCTCATGAACTATATGAGTAGGTCAGTTGATGTCTCCTATATAGTCTTTTAAAACACATGGTCTACTTACTTATCAACTTAGATGATAGGTTTTCAAGCTCCAACATGCATTAAAATCACCTGGGTGGCTTGTTTAGGTAAAGATTGATGGCCCCAAACAGACTTTCTGGTTCGGTAGACTTGGAATGAGGCCCAAGGATTTGGATTTCTATCACATTCTCTGGTGAGATGAATGCTGTTGGTCTGGGGCCCCCTACACTGAGGACAACTACCTTAAACTCACTTTGCTTGCACGGTCCTTATGAATCTGTTTTATTTATGTCCTTTTTGACCACTGCTTCAGTGTCAGTGAGGTGTATCAAATGCTGTTTCTTGGGGAAGATGGAGAGTTACTTGAACATTACCTCCCTAGGGATATAATTTAAATAACATTTAAAATAACAAGCAATTTATTGACCTTGCATTGAAATGGTATGTAACACTCCTTGCTGGCTGCAAAAGCTTGGGCTTTTACCCTTTAACCATTTCACATACACTCTTGTGTAAGGTACAGAGTGTCCTTGAATTCCATAGGGGATGGTATGGAATGGCAAGAGAAAAATCCACAGCTTGTGTTCCCAGACAGGAAAGGGAAACATCTTTCCTGAATAACTAATCACAGGTGACTATCCATTTATAAAGCAGTTAATTAAGCTGGTTAATAGTAATTTGGAGATTTAGAGTATATTCCCAGTATTTTGGTACCAGTGGCTTCCTGGCCTTATTAGCTATGCCTACAACTTATTTGCTTTGGTTTCAACAGAGGCTTGCTCTAACTGAATGTCTCGATGAATAAAATCTTCTTCAAATTCTCTCTGATAGCTTTGCAATTGTATTTGCCATTGAATGAAGGATACATAATTTTAACCCAACAAGTGGAATTTCAGATTCACAAATGCTGAGTTTGATCTGCCTTTTGAACTACTGTTCATTTGTGCATCGTGGAGAACTTATTTTTTTTTTGTATACTCCATTTTTTTCTTTTACAACAGCACATAACAAGGACAACCATGTTAACAAAGACAATGCCATTATTCATTTGTACTGTAAAAATTAATTGGAAGCCACTGTGTGCCAGGTCTTCTGTTCGACAATGGCAATAAAATGATGAGCAAGATTGCTATTTTTCCTCCCTGCTTCGATCTCATATTCTTGCAGGGAAGACAGATTAGCAAATAAACACTCCCAATAAAACACTAAGTAAAGTGATAAACATGTTCAAGGTGAGGCTGATGGGTCAATGGGTCTGGCAGAGGAGGGATTCAGGAATGCTTCAGTCTAATGAGGAATGTGACAAGACACACATGCAAAGCAATTGAGAGGCATCTCTCCTCCCCTGCCATTAAAAAATTGGCACTCGCCCTAACGGTTTGGCTCAGTGGATAGAGCATTGACCTGGGGACTCAAGGGTCCCAGGTTCGATTCTGGTCAAGGGCATGTACCTTGGTTGCGGGCACAATCCCAGTGGGGGGTGTGCAGGAGGCAGCTGATTGATGTTTCTCTCTCACCTATGTTTCTAACTCTCCCTCTCCCTTCCTCTCTGTAAAAAAAATCAATAAAATATATTTTTAAAAAATTGGCACTCTTTCTCATGCAACACTTCTTTTGCTCTAAATCATCCAATTTTTATAATCAATAAACATTCATTAGTAAACATTTTGTTTGGAATCAGTCTCTAAGGGCGGGCAAAAGAGACCTCCATCCCTCAGGAATAATTAGCATCCCCATAAGGAAGAAGAGGAAACAGGCTCTCCGTTGGACACCAGGAACTAGGTAATCACCCATAATGGAAATGGAAATTCGGGGAGACTTAATAAACTTCTAAAGTGGAGCATCTGGCAAAGCTTGTCCAAAGCTTGTGAAGGCTGTTGGGCCCCTTTTTATTCCCCCGCTCCCCACCCATGCCCAAATAATCCATTTTGTCTACAGCCTGAATTTCACAGCAGTGGTCAACTATTGAAACCCAGAGTAATAGCATCTTTGGCAGCATTGCTTGCAAAACTAATAGGGGAAGAGCAGGAGACCTGCTGAGAGTGCACCTAGAGGGCTGAAATACAAAGCTTCCTGCACTTGTAAGGTAGATGAAATTTCCCTGGACACCTATTGTGCAAAATAAGGCCCCTCTTTTTACCAGCCTTGACATCCCTTCCCTCCACTTTAACTTTTGGCTTCATTTATTTTTTTCCCCAGAAATAAAATGTAAATACTTTAAACAGTCTTGCAATAATTAATGTGCTTCTATTTTTAAATGAACATCTGCAATTGCAGGAAGTATTCATAAAACTCCAGCCTTTTTTTTGATCAGCATCTTCTGCTTTGGTACTGTCATCTTCCTTCAAGTCCCTTGTCAAAGGGGTACCTGAATGACTGACACTGACAAAGTAAAAGGACATTTTAGAAGGGGGGAAAGAAGAAATGTAAATCTCTCCTCTAACATCAACACACTTCACCATGCTTGCAGACTTCATAAATCAGATTTGGTAATGAGGGCTCAAGGCACATGCTATGTGAGAAGAAAGTGAGAAGTTCATGTTTGAGGACTGAAGTGTTCTGATCACAAGTGAAAAATTCCTGAGTTAATCAGAAACTGATTTTAAGTCTGGCTAGGAATAGGGGTGCAAGGATCATATCTATCTTTTTGTATTTGTTATATTTTAAAACTTCTGAAAGTGTTTAATGTTACTATTTATAAAAGTATTATGAAAGTAATAGAATTTCAGAGATAAATACAAACTAGTACATGGCCCTTGGAGTATCATTTAACCAAATCACTAGCAAATAATAAAATACCTTGTAATATGTCCATACCTTTAGATATTAAAGTTAAATATGCCTTTGCATGTATGCCTAATTAGAAAGATAATCCTATGGGGGAAAAATAATATTGATTTCTTAAAGGGTATTTTATTTCACATGGCATAGTTGCGCCACTTACCTATCTTTCTGCCATCCATCTGAAAACCAAATGTGTGACATTTTTCTACAAATGTTTTGGGCTAGATTTAGTTGCAATGCCTTTTATAATCTTGCATTGGAGGGGTTCCTTTGTATTGAAGCTTAAGAAAGTGAACCAGGGAATTGATGAGCACTTTCCAAGGTCTAGTAAATTAATACTTTGACTCTCTGCCCCTGGGAGCTGCATTTTAATATTGATTGCTAATGGTCAGAGTGCAGGACACTTTACCAGGATTAGTTTAGTTTATACTGGTTGGTTTAGCATTAGGCAATTAATTAGAGGGATGCACAGACTTTTCTGACCAAGCCAAAGGCTAGCAACAGGAAAGCAAAGGTGCTACAGATCGAGAAGGATGCCAGTAAAGGCAGAGGGACACACAGAGTGGGATTTTATACTGTACAAGCACTTTGTATTTATAGAGCATTTTTCATTCCAACATCTCAAAATGAGTTTAAACATACTTCTCAGTTGTTAGGAGGTTACTTTCTTGCTAAAGTCATCAGAATGCTGAACCACTAGGTTAATAACAACCCAAGGTCCCTTAATACATTGATATAAAGGTCTAGGGCAGTGGTCGGCAAACTCATTAGTCAACAGAGCCAAATATCAACAGTACAACGATTGAAATTTCTTTTGAGAGCTGAAAACCAACTTCTGCGCATGGGCCACGAAGTTTCAATCGCACTGTACGTGTACGCCCGCACGTGGTATTTTGTGGAAGAGCCACACTCAAGAGGCCAAAGAGCCGCATGTGGCTCACGAGCCGTGGTTTGCCGACCACTGGTCTAGGGCATAGAATCATAGTACTTTTTGTCTCTCCAGGTCACATTAGCTAAAAGCATGCCATGCCAGTGTCTTTACATCCTGAACCCTGTATTTTCTCAATGAGAGAACCAGAGAGAGGCTGAAGTGCAACTCCAATCCGGATTCTTTCCTGGATGGGCATAGAGACCCTGAGAGCTGGGGTGAAAGGGAGTATCTGGCATCATTTCTTGAATAATTTGCAATCATAATAACGCAGACTATATTCTTATATTTTTAGCTCTAAAACTTGCAAAGGTGCCCAGAGGCTAATTAATGATGGGTGAATCTCATAAATGTAATAAATTCATAATAACTAACTAAATAACAGACATATAGCTTTGCTATTGACTTTCATGAGAGGTACATGTATATAGGAAGGAGAGATATAGGTTGACAACTTTTAAAGTGATTTACAAAAGGATCCATTTAAATATAATATATTTTTTCTTTATTGATTAAGGTATTACATATCCTCCCTTGCTCGCCCCCAACCCCACCGCTCATGCCCTCACCCACCCTGGTGTCTGTGTCCATTGGTTAGGCTTATATGCATGCATACAAGTCCTTTGGTTGATCTCTCCCTCTTATCCCCATCTTCCCCTACCTTCCCTCTGAGGTTTGATGGTCTGATTGATGCTTCTCTGTCTCTGGGTCTGTTTTTGTTCATCAGTTTATGTTGTTCATTATATTCCACAAAAGAGTGAGATCATGTGATATTTATCTTTCTCTGTCTTATTTCGCTTAGCATAATGCTCTCCAGGTCCATCTATGCTGTTGCAAATGGTAGGAGTTCCTTCCTTTTTACAGCAGCGTAGTAATACATTGTTATTATTTTAGAGGTAAATACTTCCCTATGAGTACAGGGCCTGCCAGCATTTCTGTTGGAAGCTTTCATTTTAAGAGTGTGTAACTCAAATCTGAATTGTGCTGTCAGCTGAAATATGGTTTATAAAATTTCAGTGTCATTGCCATTTTTTCAACATTTGGAATCAAGAAACTACGCTTTCCCCCCCCCCTCCCCACATATGGACATTAATCTAAAGCAGAAGTCAGTAATTGCCAATACTATTAAATTTGATTCCATGTGAACAAGGTATTTCCTAAGAAATCAAGGCTGCCTAGACTAAGAAGCAAACATAAAAACATTTTTGTGATTCTGCTTTATGTCAGAGTTTTGGGCAAATATAATGTGTAGGTGGATGCTGTAATATTGGCTTCCAAGCCATTTGGATGAAAATAATTATGCCTGGGGCACTGGAAAAATGCCAATTTTGAACTAAAAATGTGAAAGTATTAACAATCACGCCTACAGAGATGAACTCTCTACCAGTGACATTTAAAACTAGCCTATTCATTTCTATTCTTTATGGGCTAGATGTCTATTTCAGGAATTTATGGCAAACATCTGATCCAAAAGTAGTTATGTTCTTGACAACAAAAAGTGATAAAGAAGCTGTAGAGAGCAATGAAAATTGATGGGGATCGAGAGTGATAAACTGCAAAGGAGAACCATTAAGGGCCAAATGATGGTAAAGCCCGAGGAGAAGGGACTGAGAGGTAAGCTGGAGTGCAGGCTGATCACTTCACAGCGGCAATCAGCCCGCTCTGACTCACTGTTTCTGGTTTGCTCTGGATTGAAATCTGAAGGTAACTTATTGTTGTGAGATGAAAGGAAGGACCATGACTTGCATTTTTAGGGAACTTCAGGTAATGCAATTATCAAGATTCAATTAAGTTCACAAAGGATTTCTTGTTTACCAGGATAGAGCAAAATACACACAAGTAAAAGTGTGAAATGTAAGTTTACAGAAGTGCGTGGTTTCCATTAAGTTCTGACTTTTAAAAGCATAGAATAGTCCTTTATTCAGATATTAGGGACTCACATTTGGCCAGTTTTCTTTTTCAACTAAAGACTTAAAGCACAACACTTAGGTGTCAGAAGTCACATTTAAGAATGTGCTTCCTTTTCTGCTCAACAAACAAACAGAAAAAAAGAAAAAAAAAGACACACTTGCTTGTCCTTGCTTGTCATTCCCATTCATCACCACGATGCAGATATAAACTGAGTGGAGAAACTGTGGTTATGTTCTGTTTTCAGAAGCAACTAGGTAAAGTGCCTGTTACCATCCTGGGCATTTTAGGTATGTTTATTCATTTAATTATCCATACAACCAATCTGAAGAAGAAATTATTTCCCAATTATGTAGATGAGGAAGCTTAAGCTCAAAAAGAGCAAAGTTGCCTGCCAAGTTCACATAACTCATAAATTATCATTCTGTTTCTATGAAAGCAAGTTATATACCATGCTATGTAGAAACTGTCAACCTGTTTTGTTATTTTTAGGACTTGCAAATATGCTGAAAAATAAAAATAGGTTTATTTTTATTTCAGCAATAACTTATTAGTAACTACCAACAAATGTATAGCACTTCGATATTTACAAAGTGGCTTCAAAACCATTGTCCAATTTGAGACTCATTATTTTTTCCTTGGGAGTGTTAATGATTCAGGGGAAAATCATTGTCTCCTACTTTTTTCTATGTAACACTCCTCAACTCCTGGCACACTGCTGAGTTTGAAATAGGTTCTCAAACAAAGGTTCCTGGATAGATTTAAATGTCATCTGGTAGCCTGGCATGAAGAAATAGATGTTTACATAGCTTCTTTTGTGTCCACAATGGAGTACCAGCTCTGTCCATTTTATTTCACTGTAGGATGCTGAATATACCTGCATTTTGTGTTTAGGCTTGTCTTCGAATCAACTTGCCTTTCCCTGCAGAATGCTAATACATTTTATCTATTGGCTTCTCTTACATACTGGCTTCTGGATTGATCTTGGGCACAAATATAAATCTCCCTCCCTCAGCCCAAGTGTTAAGAACAATAAAGAGAATGTCAGTGGACACAGCATCCTTTGCCTCGAGATGAAAGTGGCTTTGTGGCAGATGCAGAGTTACAGGTGGTCTCTGGATCATGAAGCACTGGTACTAGCTCTCAACAAACCATCTGTTCAGTGGGGAGTCTTAGAAATAGGAATGCACCTCAGGGTGAAGCCAGAAGAAGATGGATGCCAAACACAGCAATTTAGGTCTGGAATCAGGGATCAGTTTATAGTTTTTCCAACCAGCCCTCGGTTCTCTATTAAATTCTTTTCTGAGCAGGTCTTCCCTGGCACCTCCTTTTCAACAGTATCTCCCAGAGGTGATATATTTCCACCTCAGACCCAGACAGAAGAGTAGGAGTTTAATTGCCAATTTTTTCATTGGTGTATATTAATTATGCAGACAGACTAGAAATCTGAATGTCTATTTAACCAGTGGAACAGTTTTCTCAAGTTCAAGATATGTTAAAAAAAAACACACACTGTTTACTTAACTTCTGATTTTATATTACTAAAGGAAAAAATTATAGCAATATTCAATATTAAATTTCCATTTTAAAAGCTTGCTTGTGCTTTCCTTCTCTTTCCCCACCAACATCAAATAGTGAAATAATTTAAAGAAATATCCCATATAATTTTAAATACTTAATCCAAAAATGGAATTGCTTTAATTGCCATATCTCTTTTAATGTTCTATTCTGAAGTAATTTTAAGAAAATTTCATATATATCTATCTATATCTATCTATATATGTATATGTATATGTATATGTATATGTATATGTATATGTATATGTATATCTATCTATCTATCTATATATATATATATATGTAGTTTATTGATTTTTAGGAGGAGAAAGAAACATTCTTGTGAAAGCAAAACATCAATGGCTGCTTCCTACATGTCCCTTACCAGGGATTGAGCCCTCAACCCTGGCATGTGCCTTGACCTGGAGTTGAACTGGCAGCCAACTGAACCCACACTGGCCAGGACGATTGTTTTATATTTTACGAGGGGCCAGGTGCACGAAATTCGTGCACTGGGGGTCGGGGGTCCCTCAGCCCAACCTGCCCCCTCTCACATACTGGGAGCCCTCAGGGGATGTCCTACTGATGGCTTAGGCCCACGCCCCACAGGGAGCATACCTAAGCCGCAGTCTGGCCTCCCTTTGTGGGAGGCAACCGGGCTGGTCAGGGGAAGGCACCAGCCCCATCACCCCACTGCTGCAGCCACTGTCAGTCACCACAGCCACCAAGGTGTTTTCATCAACACTGACTCCAGTCCCTTCACCAAGAAAAAATGACAAGTTTCTTTAGGCATTTTCAAGATGTGTCTTTCATAGGATATGGATTTCTTTACTTATTTTTTATCCTCACCTGAGGGTATGTTTCCATTGAATTTACAGAATGTGGAAGAGAAAGGGAAAGACAGAGAGAAACACTTTGATTGGTTGCCTCCTGCATGAGCCCTGATCTGGGCCCCAGCCAGGGAGGAGCCTGCAACCTAGGTACATGCCCTTGATCAGAATCAAACCAAGACCCTGCTGTCTGCAGGCCGAGGCATTATCCACTGAGTCAAACCGGCTAAGGCAGGATATGACATTTCTTAGCCTTCCAGCAGCAGACCTTCATTTTTTTTCTCCAGAGGTGTGGTGGAAAAAACCTAGATCACCTTTTTGGATTCTTATTATCCAAGTTACTAAGAATATTACCAGTGGCATACAGGAAGCTTAGTCAATGTGCAGTCAGAAAAGGTGTTTCCTCTATAGTTCACACCAATGGAGGGCTGGGCCCTGCCCAGGCCTAAAGCCTCTGGCCAAAGCTTTAGGCCTGGGCAGGCCTCTCCAGCTCCCTCTGATCACTGGCTCAGCCCCTGCCCAGGCCTGCCCAGACCAAAAAACCTCTTGAGCAGGAGCGGACCCCCAGCTCCCTACAATCAATTGCAGGGGGTCTGCTCCTTCCCAGGCTGAAAGCAGACCCCCAGCTCCCTGCCCAGGTGATCAATCGCAGGGGGTCCGCTGATGTACCAGGCCAAAGAAACCCCCAGCTCCCTGCAATCGATGGCAGGGGGTGTGCTGGTGCCGGAGCGGACACCCAGCTCCCTGCTTTCGATGGCAGGGGAGCTGGGTGTCTGCTCGTGCACCAGGCCAAAAGCCTCGGCGCCTCTCAAGGGCCAGATAGGCACGCCCCCCGCACCTCTCAATGGCCAGATAGGCCACCCTGAGTTCCGCCCCCCAGCCTCCTGCCGGCCCAATCGTGGGCATAGTGGAATGATGGTTATTTGCATATTACCCTTTTATTAGGTAGGATGTATTTAACTCATGATTATTCCTGAGTATAGTGGGAATAAAAGCCCTTCTGTGTGGTCCCTTGATTGCAGCTCCCTTTATTTTAACCATCTAGGAGTGACTGGGACTAGTCCTGATAAAAAATGACCATCAGGGTGCTGCACAGAGTCCTGAAACTTTGAACTTAGGCTAGAAATAGAAAAGGAACAGCATCTTGGAGAAGGTGGTTAAAATGTGGGATGAACAGTTGTTTGCTTCAGTGTGTTGTTCTTTCATGTTATCATATTGACAGAAGCAACTAAAGAAAGTGAAAGCAATGGCATGAAATTTTATCTTATAATACGTTGAAGACGGGTGCCTTCTGGACTGAAAATGCATGTAATATATACTAACTTTCAGCTGGGAGCAATTTTTTCCCTCATAAACCGTTATAATAAGTTTGTTCGGTAGCTTATGAGTTTTATAATGGAAATGCTGAACCAAACTTAACAGAGGCATCATGTGAGAGTGCTGTTATAATAACAGCTCCCAAAACCCCAGAACAAAAGGGCAATGCAATCCTTAGTGAGTAGGAGGGAAGGACTGAGATGTATATAAAAAAATGCATGGCAACACAGAACAAATATGTGTTTTCAGTATTACAGCTCAACAGTTTGAATTATTTGGGGAATGATTGGGGTGGCTGTCTTTACAATGGAGTTAAATTGGTTGCTTATTTTAGCCACTGCATTGGTTCAGCTTCACTCTGTTCCATTCTAAAAATGCACCCACATATCAGTCAGCTGCAGAGTACTTGACTCAGCATGAGTGCCTGGTATGAGATCAGAGCAAGCAGATCGAAACTTGAGAGCATAGATTTGGGAAGCTTACTGAAAGGTAGGTGATCTGAACAAGCTAAGCAAGGCAAACCAGTGGAGTAAATCTCTACCACCCTTCACAACATTATCTGTCTTTTAAATTAATCCATTTGGTCTTGTCTCAGTTTGGGTATGCTATACTTTGAATGTTTATCTTAAACACTTCCATTTTATTGTTGGATTTCCTGCTTATTAAACCATCAAATAAAATAATGGTCCCTTACCAGTGAGGAAAATTACAACCAATGTAATGAAACTGAAGAGTATCAGAATTATCTTTCTTCCCGTTAACTTTCACAACTGCACGTGCGTGTCAGCAATTGCAGATTAAAGAAGCAATTAGTCTTGAACAGGGAAAATGTGAAGCTGATACTTAATACATCAACAGACTGTGAGCATGAGAGCCTCAGGTTGGTGTGCTTGCGAACAGGATTGCAAAAATCTGTTCAACCATAGCCCATAGTTCTAATCAAGTTTGAAATGTCAATACTGATAGACTGCATCTCTGTCATAAACTCGCATTTTTTAGACTTATGGACCCTAGATTTAACTGACATGAAGATTTATATCATCCGTGATTAAAAGCTGAGTGGCTTTATTTGTCTTTATGTTGTTTCCAAGGAATTAGACTCTAAAACAACAAAAAGTCAGGCGTTTAGTGCTTTTCTTCACAGATAACTTCTGGAGTGCTTAGGGACATGTTTATGAACAAGGGATGAAGTAAATGTGGAATGTCAATTGTACTTACTGCAATGAAATTTATCAAGTTGTTTAATGAAAGTAAATAGAGGGAGAAAATTAAGGCAACTCTCATATCAAGTTCAATCATTCTTTCCTCTGCTTCAATCTTTGATTTCCCTTCTGATCCACAGACTGCTCAATTTGTTCCTAATTGCACCCCTCCACCACACACACACACACACACACACACACACACACACAGTTAATAAATCTTTGGACTAGAAGTGAATGGAAATTAGGTTTCCAGATACTTCCCCAGTCCTCATGCTCAATAGCAATCAGTGGTTCCAAAACATCTTAAATTTCTGAAGGTGATTCTGAGAAGATAAAATGAGCATGAGAATGAGCAGGTACTTGTGGAATCACTGATGAAATCTGAGGATTTATGTTTTCTTAAGTTATCATGAAGAGTATCAACAACCCTTCTGAAGAATCTTTTCCACTCACGGGTCATCAGAGCTAGGGCAGAAACCACTGACTTTTTTTTATGAAATCAAACACCCCCATTCACCTGGAGTAGCTGTTCAAATATTTTGGTGACATCATTTTTTTCAAATTACATGATATTTTGAAACTGGCTAGTTTAAAAAAATTACATAAAAGAATAAATTATCTGAAAATAGCTAAGAAAAATGTGGAAAATAAAAGTAGTGAGGAGAGGTATGCTTTATTAGTGATTAAAATATACTCTAAAGTCATAGCAATGAAAACAAACAATATGATGTTGACATTGGAATAAAAAAGGGAGTTAAAATAGAGTCACAGAAATACAAGATATAATAACATTTTATTTGTTAAATAATGGTTTTCTTAATTCATAGCTCCAGCACAAATGACAATCTTCCAGGAAGAAAATAAATCTGGATTTTGTTTCATATAAAAATAATAGATAAATTATATATTTAAATTTAAATATTTAAAAATTACATAACTCTATGTATCACCTGGGAGCTTGAAAAGTTTATGTAACAAAGACAAAAATCTCTGCTGAAAATAAAGCATAAAAACAAACAAACAACAAAAAACCTATAGACATGTAACTACATAAATATTTAGAAAAATATTTCCATGGCAAAATGTACCATAACCAAATTCTATAATAAATGATTGAGGGGAATATTCACCATACATATGAGAGATCAACAACTTTAGAATAAAATGAGCTTTTACAAATTGATAAGAAAATGACAGCAACAACAACAAAAAAAACAATAGAAAAATGAACCAAGTGCAGAATAAGTAGCTTACAAAAGAGTAAATCCTGAGAGCCAATCAACATACTGACAGAGGCTCAGCTGCACTGGTAGTCAGAAAGTGCTTATTTAAAAACATGGCATGCCTTATGCCTATGTGGTTGATAAAAATTATAAGAAGAGATAATACTTTTTGTAGCATCAAAGGATAAAGGGTAGGATCACACTTTGCAAGTAAAAACATTTCTTTTTTATTATAGCTTCCTTATAAACAAATCTGGCAACAGCTATTAAAATTTAAAATTTCACAGACCCTTCAGTTCAGCATTGTCTCCGCTGGGAATCTATTCTACAGAAAAATAAGCCACCGGGATACATGAAAACTAAAAACAAAGCCTATATGCATCAAAAGAGAATGGTTCAATAAATAATTGTAAATTCACAACATAGAATAAGGCAGCTAAGGAAAATATAAATTTTCTCTGGGAAAGTTGACTTGGCAGAAGTTTCTAAGACATAGTATTAAAAGATAAAAGCAGAATACAGATACACAGATAGATTATGAGTCCTTTTCATAAAAAATAAGAAGAGACTCTTATTATTATGTATTATGATCATAGATTGTAGACATACAGAGAACAGTTTGTCAATACTGTTGATACAGGTGAGGGGGGAATGCAGAATTATACAAGAAAAGGGAAGAAATCAATGATAAAAAGAATATGTTTGCTCTAATCTTGACTATACAAATGTTTGCCAACGTTTTGCTGTGGTTACTTCAGTGGTGACATTTCAGGGCATTTACATCTTGTAATTAAAGATGAGGACTTAACTCTGAGAAAAGAATAAGCCAAGTACCAATAAATAAAACGTGTAGCATTATCTTCAGAGTGCTTGTCACCTTTAGCTCATCACGCATTTCTAAGCCGCAAAAAATAACATTTAAATAACGAGAAAGGGAGATTTTTAAAAAATCAGATTACTAAGGCACATCTGCTCCTTTTCACTTGGTAGGAAAGGGTTTTCCCCCAATTTCTCAAGTATGTGTGCTTCAGAGAACCCTCAGAAAGCTGGGCATGTGTCCAGAGTATAAGGGCCACAGGCACTGATAAAAATATGCAAAAGTGAGACTCTTATTGGAGCAATCTCTGGCAGGAAAGGCTGTGCTGTGCTGGGAAAGGCCTTACCCCAGGCTAGTGAAGAAAGGATGTCCAGATGCTTCAGTTAGGGTCAATATCAAAATGCCTGGGTATTCCCTAAAACACCTGGGCAACATTTATGTAGAAGAGACGAGTTGGTCCCTAGAGCTGTGAAGACTGAATTAAACTCAGGGTAGATTGACTAATACTATTTTATTTGCTTGTTTCTTTGTTTCTATAGGGATCCGTTTCAATGAAAACTGTCAATGACTCCAAGTTCAGAGCACCAATTGATGAGTCCTTACCACAAGCCAGGTACTTGGTAACAAATTTATGAAGTAGGTATTATCATCCCTCTTCTACAGATGAGCAGTCGAGACATAGACTAATTGAATAACTTGCCAACGTTCACACCAATTAGAATGAGAACAGGCAATATATGAATGTATAATGGAATACATTTCTTTATATATATATATATTTATATATATATATATATATATATATATATATGTGTGTGTGTGTGTGTGTGTGTGTATATATTTATTGATTTTAGAGGAAGGAAGAGGGATAGAGAGATAGAAACATCAATGATGAGAGAGAATCATTGATTGGCTGCCTCCTGCACATCCCCCACTGGGGATCGAGCCCGCAACCCAGGCATGTGCTCTTGGCCGGAATCAAATCCGGGGCCCTTCAGTCCGCAGGACGACACTCTATCCACTGAGCCAAACCAGCTAGGGCTGGAATACATTTCTCAAGGAGCATATTAAACTCTATTGCCAAGTACCTGTTCGCATTCAGAAGAGTGCCCACCATATAGTAAGCACTCAGTAATGCTGACTATTATTATCTGCTAAGGGAGATAGAAATGGTGATCCCTGGTATATTGTTTACTATCTCTAAGCTTTATTTTTGTTTATCAGTCAGTTCCTGGCAGAAAACAGATGGCTTGCACAGAGTAATTAAAGATAATTTAGCAAAGGCACTCATTAGAAAGTTGTGGGAAAGGTTAAAGGAAACCAAAAAAGATGACACTTGACCTCGGAGCTAACAAGGGCTGGATTACCAGCACCAGGTCTGAAGGGCCAGTGGAGGGAGTAGCTAATGGGACCCCAAAAGAGCTGTAACTGTAGTTATGGCTGCCTGACAAATGCTGTGACTTTTCATTAAGCAACGCAGCAGTCACTGTCAACAACCAGAGATGAATCAATGGAGCCAGAAAAATAATTCAGATCTCTTCCTCCTCCCACCCTTCAGTCTCCTACTGCTCTCTTTGTTGGCCAGACCCAATGAGCAGCCAAGGGCAAAGGGACCTGAGTGGAAGTCTACAGATAGCAGCCTCCTGGGGGGCGGGCAGAGTGGAGTGGAAAATGGTAGAAAGATCAAGTGATGCAGAGATTCTCTCGAGCATCCACCTTCTATAAAAGAATTTATAACCAGTATTTGTTATGCCTGGCAAGAGTTTATTAACCAGTATTTTTTTATGTTAAGTGTTATTGAGTATGTCAAATGTATCTGACAGCATCTGCGCCCTCAAGGAGCTTAATTTTTAGAAACTGAGTTTGATATGATACCTATGTAGGTTAAAATGTTAAACTCTAAATATTAAAGTGCAGGCTCTGGAGTTACGCAGTAAATTTGCTAAGTAACTTAAAACATTTAGGTATCAATTTTATCATCTTGAAAAATGAGAACCAGAATGGTACATTTTTCAGTGGCCTATGTTGAGGATGAAATGTACTGATTCACGGAAGGCATTTAGAACAGTGCTTGACGTATAGTAAGACTTACTAATGTTGGTTATTATTACAACCTGCGGAGTATGATAAAGCAGGTGTGAGCAAAGCCCAAGAACTGTTCTCAGAGGAGAGCATGGCACTGGAGGGGCTAGATTAGGCAACCTTAAGGTCTATTCTAGGTCCTGAGATTTCATGGCAGTTCCTCAAGGTCACACTACAGGTATAGGCAGTGTCAGATATACTGCTGATTTCCGATGTGCATTTAACCACCTGACCAGACTTCTTCCCTTCTTTGAGTTTATAGACTACATAAAGCAAACCTACTCAGGATGGTCATAAATGAAATACTGCATCAGCTATTTAAATGTGCTAAAAAGCATATATTAAGAATGATGGTATTGATGATCTAAAATACTTACTGGCACTCAAACCCAAGGCAGTAAGACATTTTATAAATCACCCAACATCCCTAGTGTCCTGGATCTAAATTTTGAGCTCTTGAGCTGTACATCACAGATGTCTTTTTTTCAGTCTATGCTTTCCTCTTTGGAAGGCAATTTATTATTTTTATCAATATTAATGTAATTGCCATTTTTAAAAGATGAAGTATATATGTCTAAACATATCTGGGTTAGACAAATTTCTTTTGAATCAATGAGAAGCATGCTTCTGGCTTTCTCTCTGCAAAATGTCCAAATGTTATTGCTAAGTGTTTTGTTGTTTTTTTTCTCTTTTTTGATCATGTGTCACTAAGCAGTTTTAGTTTTAATCTGATTACATGCCTTGACAAAGAGTGATACCTAATTAATAAAGCAAGGAGAGTTGTCCTTTTACAAAAGTGAAATAAGCTTCTAACTAAAATGGCATAAGAAAACAACCCCTCAATTTCCCTACAGAAGCTGGAATTTTCTGCAATCTTGGTTTTGTCCTATGGTTTTGCCATGCACAGCTTCTGTAAGCAAGCATAAGGAGTGTCCTTTTCCCACACTGTGGTTTACATTATAATGTAACAGTGATATTGTATCAAAATATTAAAGAGCGGAAAGAAGGTCAGAAAATGCTAAAGAAAAATCCTGCCTTTTATAAATAAGAGTATTGGAAATTAATGGGTAATGTTGGATGGCTAAGGGAGGTTAATGGTAGCTATAGAAATGAGTTTCAAACAAGTTCTTAGAACAAACTTTTGCTCAACTGCAGTCATAGTGTTTATAAGCAACAAGGTTGTCCATATGGAAGAGAGAAAAGCTAAAAGGGAAAATTACATCATCGTTCCATATCAGACACCTTAATTAGTTGGTCCATAATCACAGATTCTGCTCCAAATGAAAAGAATACTCTTCTCCTTTTGAACGAAAAGGCACAGAAGGTGCAATACCTGTGTAATTCATTCACAGTAAGAATGTTTTCAAGGAAGAAATTCTGAATTTAGATTATCTTGAACTTCAACTTGCAATAGCAAAGGTTGTGGTGAGACTTTTGTAGTTTCCCCAAACAAATTAAAAATGTAAGAATTTCCTTCTGTGCCCATCAGAAACAATCTAAGACTTTGAAAGATTTTGTGCATTTCTTTTTAAGATAGCCAAGCAGTGTTTAGTATACTGAATAACATATGGAGCCTTGTAATTGAAGAACCATTAAAAATGTGAGATCCAAAGTAGTTACTAAAATAATTTAGAAAATGTGAAGTTGTGGATCTAAGTTCCTGATGGTAACGTGTCCCCTACCTATCTAAATGTAAGGACTTCTCATATATACTAGAGGCCCGATGCACGAAATTCATGCAAGAGTAGGCCTTCCCTCCCCCGGCTGCCGGCACCTGCTTCCCTCTGGCACCCGGGACCTGGGCTTCCCTTGCAGCCCCGGCTTCATCCAGAAGGTCATCCAGAAAGACATCCGGTCAAATTAGCATATTACGCTTTTATTATTTTAGATTAGTATACAAGGCTCCAGAAGGTTCCATGGCCAGAAGAAGAGGGGCGTGAAGTCATGCAAGTGTACCTCTGGTATCTGGAAAGGTGATTCTGACTGATTAGAGGGTCAAGAAACTGTAAGGTTGAAACATACAAAAAGAAGGAGCCCGTGCTCTGCTGTCCCTGTTCAGCCATTTTTCTAGGTGAGATGGACTCAATTTTATTCCATTCCCAAATAAAAGAGACAAAGAACCAGAAGGGTGGCATTTGCTTCCTGAGAAGAGAGTACAGGGCACAGTCTGCTGTTTCCCCCCACCCCCACCCCCCACCGCCCCCCACCGCCCCCAAATCTACCTGGAGAAACTGTAGAAGCAGAGAGAAGCCTGGGTCTGGAAATGATGTAAAGACCGGATGAGCCACAGCAGAGGGCGGAGCTGGACTGAGCTGCAGCTGTGGGAGGAAAGTTGAGGACAGAGGCTTTCAGTTCCCCGGAGTTGGCTTTTCTGTACATTATTTCGGGTCTGTTTTTGCCTCATCATCTACACAGAAATCCGTGGCAACAGCCTGGACCTCGCAGTGGCAAGGGTGTTATATTAGGGGCTGTAACATTTCTGCTGGTGAGATGCTAATGGAACAGATGTCAGCTGCCAACGATCTTACTTCCCTGTTTAGTTCCCGTTACATGTTATGGCTGGTGGATTTCTGTCTCCAGGAGACTGTGTCCTCTTGAGAAACAATTCTGGGCATTTGTCTGGTGGAGTGACAGCCCACAGGAGTGACTAAGAGGAGTCCTTTTGTACTTCGAGGCACCCACTTAGGCTCACTCCTTCCTTTTCTTTAAGTTCATCATGAGGAATATACCAGTAACTTGGACCCTTCCCCAATTCATATTATAACATAGTATGTGCTCACAGGGAAAAAATTTAGATATTGGGGAGAACAATCTAAAAGAAAGATAATGAACTATTACCATATGCAACAGGATTCTTAGAGCAGATGAGATAATAATTTAAAATAAGTTTAATTGAAATATTTAGAGACAAAAACGTGTTAATAATATGTGAGAGAAGTCATAAAAAAGAACCAAGTGGAAATAGTAAATACAAAAAGTATAATAGTTGAAATAAAGAAAAAAAAAGAAATAAAATAGATAACCTAAGAAATTATTTCCAGCTGAAGAAAAGATTTGTTTGCTGGACAGTGAGATTGAACACTCTTAGAAAGTAACAGAAAAAGAGAAAATACAACCATAAATCAATAGATTTGGAGAATAGAAATAAATGTGCTACTGTATAGTTAATAATCTCAGAAGAAAGGCAGGGGTGCTGGGGGTGGGGGAACAAAGGGAAAGCAAACATATTTGAAGAAATAAAGAATATTAATATACCAGATTTAGAAAAAGATGACAGACCAGACCTCTTATTTAAAATGATCCATAAGCTAAACTTTCTGTATCTCCGTTTACCCACCACTAAAATGGGCATAATAAAATGCCTATCTTACTATTTAAAAAAATTAATGTAAGGAATAAGTGGGTTGATATATGTAAAGCCCTGAGATTAGTGCCTATAAATAATCATTATTTAGTATTATTATTATTACCTAGATATACATGTTGCAATTAATTTCTATAATATCAAAGACAAATGGAAAATGCTTCCCAAAAAAATAAGCATATCACCTACCAAGGAAAAATATTTAGCCTTTTTAATACCATAATTATGTGGTAGAACCAAGAGCATTGTATCCAATCAGGACTCAAAATATTTACCCTGTGGAAACCCACTTTGAAAAACTCTTGGAGAATGTACTGAAATAAGAAGATCCATAAAAAACATAAGAAGATACATGAAGTAATGGTAGCCAAAATATCAGAGGATATTGTCATTGTTTTTAAAAGAATGGGTTGAGGGAAATTAAGTCTAAATCACATCAACATTGTGTTGGAGGTGGGAGACAGAGAAAGGAGACCAAAATAATATAAAACCTGCAAGATACAAATATTGTTCTATGTAGGAAGCTAAAAAGGGAAAATAAAGGGAAAACCCCTAAGTACAGATTTTAAGTTAGGGCCACCACCTAAGACTAAACATAGCCAGTAAGAAGTTTCATGCATTTCTGGCAGGAATGATGCAGCTATTCTGGCAAGCATCATGGTAGCTACTAGTCAGATTATATATACTAGTAGTACTTATACCCTATGGCTCAGAAACATCATTCTGGGCCTGCACTGCAGATTTATTAGTACAAAAATCCGCATGGGGCACATATCAGGATGGAGGTCGGGGTTTCCTAGAGGTGTCCTACACTAGGTGTATGGATGAATTAAGTAGAGTGACAGCAAAAGCCACCCAGCAGCAGGGTCTGCAGCTCTGAAACCAGCACACAGCCAGGGCAGTGACTTTATTGAACTGCCATTACGGCATATGTAACCCAGGGCAGGGTTCTTTGTGGGTGCCTTACGAGGTAATGGTTGGACCTCTAGAAGTGGCAGCAGAGATGGAGAAAAGAACTTACCATGGGCTATGAATGGGATGCTGAGAAGACTGGAAGGCCAGCCTTTGCTGAAGTTGGAGCCGCCGTATGGCTGCAGTGGGTCAATGTGTTGTTATGGACTTGGGGCATCACAATGCTTCTCAGTCTTGCATTTCTAATTGTGGATCCACAAAAGAACAAGGAAGGGGAAACAAAAGGGGGAAAAAACTTGTTTCATCACTAGATGGATGAAGGCAGCATGTTCCAACTTGAGGTGTTGGAAGGGCTTCTAAATATGTACCGGGGTTGGGATTCAAAGGGCCTCAGGGTGAAACACCGCCTTTTGTTCAAATTCCTCTGTCATTTTCTGAACATTTTCAAATTGTGTTACATGTGGTAAAATAGCAATTCTAAAATTTTGCAATACCGTAGAATCAATAACTTTAAAAACTCAGTACAAAAGATTAGCTATCACCTAATATCAGACGCATAGTGTAGTGGTTTAGTGCCTGGCTCTGGACACAGACTATGTGTGTTCACAGCCCAGAACTATCATGTATGATTTTATGAACTAATATATGTAAAGGGACTGGTACAGAGTAACTGTCAAACAAATGTTTTTCCTATTTCCTTCTATTTCATTATTAGATTGAAAGAGGTAAATATTATTATATGATTTGTAAATCACATTTTGGGCAAAGTTAAAGTGTTGAATTCATCTGATTCTTTTTGCTTAGTTTGGGCTCAATTTAAGACAGATGCATTAATTTCTTGAAAAAAATTGGGTAGTCTAATTTCGGATTCTATGTTTGTTCAACTTACATAAACAGGTTTGTTCTATTATTCCATAGTGAGATCTGAAGTTCTTAATTAATTAAAAGCTATACAAGTTACAAATAGTGATTTATAACATAAAATTGCCATTATTTTCCTATATTAATTTATAATCCTTGAGAGTGCAATTATGAACATAATTACTGTCATTTATAGCTTTTAAATATATATTTTAGCCCAAATAAAGTGGCTGTTCTATTCTATAATTTTCAATCACTTTAAGTTTTACGTTAAAATGTATGCTTTTTGACATTTGGACTTGAATATCATAGTTTATGATACGTTCAGTGATGTTTACTACATGTTTGTTTTTTCCCTCCAGCTTGAAAGGATATAATAAATATTGCCAATTTAGTATGACAAACAACCTAGAGATTTAGGATGAGGAAAATGCTAGAAATAATAATTATATTTGTCACAGCATATGTAAACATTAATTAATAAAATTTATAATGATTTATATACTTATACTTATTTTTAAATAATTTCAATAATGAATGGGAGACAAAACTGCTTTATGAGTGGATATGTCTTATATGAAGAAATTGGATGTGGGGAGTATACTCTCAGGTTTTTCTCACTTAAACTTGTGTGTGTTGTGAAAGAAAGGAATAGAAATTTAGGAAGAGAAAGAGGGTCAGCTGATTACTTAAACACTTGAAAAAATGTAAATATTCTTAAAAGGAGGAAAGCAGGGAGAGAAAAACAACCAGAGCTTTGGTTCTGTCATAATTATGAGCTGAAATTAAAATTTAATTTCCTCTAGGAATTTTTTCCCTGATCCTCAGTTGGAAGTAGTTTCTTTCTCTTCTGACTTCCCAGTGCCTCTCCTAAAGCCCTCAGGACCTTGTTTGGTGGTAATTTATGGACATTCTCTATTGCAAGATTATGAACTAATTGAGTAGAGGATTTATATCTGATTCTGCTTCAGTGTGCAAGGTAGTGGTTTATAATAAAAGAGCGAGGCATATAGTGTCAGACAGAACCGAGTTTTAAGCCAAGCCAGGCCACATCCTAACTGTCTGAACTAGGCATGATTTTTTTTTTTGTGTGTGTGCTTCAGTTTATTCACATATAAAATTATGGCAATACCTAGCTTATAGTATTTGGGAAAGATTCCTTCACTGCTTCTATCCCGGCACATAGTCAACAAATGTTAGCTTTCTTCCTTCAGGTCTCTGATAAGCATTCTTTTCTTCCATTTCTTCATGTGAAAGGTGTTCCTATGAATAAAGAATGAGTCATTCATTTTGCAACTGCATCTCTCACTATGAAACAGCACTATAACCATTGTCTGACAAGTATGGCTTGTGGGATATAATCAGAAAGCACTTTCTTCCCACAGCAACCTGCCCATCCCTCGGCACTGCTCCTTTAACTTATCCAATGTGGTGGGGCCTAGTATTTCCCCTTCTCCTAGGTGAAATTTAGGCAAAGATTCATGATTTTTCTGATTACTTTCAGACAATTAAAGATCTCTAGTTAGCAATTTATAAGTCTCATTTCATGTGATAATTAAAACTTCAAATTTCATTTGAATTCCACCTACTTTCCCTTTTTGATCTCAGTTTTGTTGAAGGTGAGCTGTTGCTTAATGGGGTGTTGAGGGAGGAGCTGATTGACTGCTTCTATTTTCCACTGATTTATGCTTCTAACTCTAAAGAGGCAGGAAAGTTATAATTTGACTAATACTGTCATAAATTTGTGCCTCTCAGATTGCTGTTGTTGTTCTGTTCTGTTTGTTCCTTTTAAAATGGAACTTTATCTCTCAGGATAGTTTAATGGATTCTTCAGTGATCACTTTGACCTAACCCTTCTCACTTCTGGGAATTTTCTATCTGCATTAACTGATGTAGATGAGATACCTTCTCTGACTGAATATGAGATTCCCATTGGCCTCAGATTGTTGATGGGTTTTTCACTTACTCATTCAAATAACATTTATTGAGTAGCCGTTATGTGTCAGAAACTCTTCTAAGTGGATTATTTAGTGAACAAAGATTTCTACCTTGGGAACATAATTTAAAGGAGGAGACAGAACAATAAAGAAGAGACAGAATAAGTAACATAGTATATTAGAATGTGGCATATACTATGGAAACAAGAAAAAGCAGAACCGGCTGTGGGGGGTTGTTTGGGTGGGGCTAAGTTATAATTTTAAATATGATTACTGTATTTCTTATTGACAAAGTAAGATGCAACACTTCCCATTCTTGCATGCTCAGTTCTTCACAATGTGACTTTGTTGCTCAAGAAGTAAAATTTGCCCTGCTGGTGTTGCTCAGTGGTTGAGCATCAACCTATGAACTAGGTTGCGGGTTCAATCCCCAGTGTGGGGTGTGAAAGAGGCAGCCAATCAGTGATTCTCTTTCATCATTGATGTTTCTATCTCTCTCTCCCTCTCCCTTCCTCTCTGAAAGAAATAATAAAAATACTTTTTTTAAAAAAGAAGTAAAACATGTCTCTTCATCTCTTGAATATAGGCTTGGCCATGCAATTTGCTTTGGCTAATGGGCATTAAAAATTGTGAGTCTTAAAAATGCTTACACATTGGGATTGCCCTCTCTTGTTGCTAAGGAACCCTCTACCACCAAGTGAAGAAGCCCTCTTTTGCCTGAGGGAGGAGAGGAGCCCAGGTGGAGGTAGAGCTTTCAGTTTCCCCAACCATTTCAGCCCAGGTCCCAGCTGAGGCTGAAGGCCATCCAATTGAGGTCGCTCTCCTCCAGCTCCAGCTGAGCTGGCACAGACAAGAAGATTAGACTAGCCAACCCACATAAATATGATCAATAACAAACTGGTTGCTTTAAACTGCTGAAATGTGTGGTTGACAACAGCTGACTGATACACTGAAATTTTAACATAGACTTAAAGGAAGTCAAGGAGTGTGTCCTGTGAATATCTGGGAGAATAGCCTGTGAAAATGCCTTATATCAGTAGAGGAAGGGAGAAACAGCCACTGTGAGGTGGAGGAAAGTGAACAAAGGAGTAGGAGACAGTGGCAGAGATAAGGGGGAACACTTTGGGAGTGACAGCCTAGATTAGGTAGATTCTTGTAAATAATCTACCTAATTCTCCCTGAGTGAAGTGGGAAATTCCACTCTTGATTTTTAGTAACCCCTGTAGTCAGCATCATGCCTTTTGTTCCCTCATATGTGGCCCATCTGTTGCCCTGATACACCCTGGGAGTGCAGGCTCAGCCAGCTCTTCTGCAACAGCCAGCTCTTCTGCACTCCTCCCTCAGACAGGCAACTATCAGAGAAGAGGGAGAGAGAGATAGAAACATCAATGATGAGAGAGAATTATTGATTGGCTGCCTCCTGCATGCCCCGCACTTGGTATTGAGCCCAGAACCCAGGCGTGTGCCCTGACCGGGAATCAAACCATGACCACCTGATTCATAGGTCGACACTCAACCACAGAGCTGTGCTGGCCAGGCAATCATCTTAACCTTTAGACAAAAATGAGATTTATAAGACACCAACAACTCTTTTTAAAAATCCTCCTGAAATTTCCAACTCTTCTGTTTGCTCTCCAGTCTCTGGGCTACAGTGGGATGGTCAACGTCTAAGATCACATTGGAAAATCCTGAGTATTAGTTTTGCACCTTAGAATGTGACATCTATAACTTTATCAGTTGTCTTATTAGTTGCACCTGAATTACAACTAATATAGGTGCCTTTTATCATCATGCTTGAGGAACACTCTAATAAAATTAGACATGAAAGTCTAATTTTCCATGATAGAAAGGTCTTACTTTTTAAATCTATATCTTCAAAATTATTTAATTTGGATACAACTCTGATCCTCCTGTAGAATATATTATAATGATTCTCTTTTATGTAATGTTTAGTGGCAGTTTCATTTATTTAGCTGTTTGTTTATTATTTATTAAACTCTTACCATACACTGAGTCTGAATTTGGTTCCAGAGATTTGGAAAGGACAAAGACATGGTTCTTGACCTTAAAGAGTTCATGATTGATTGATTAACAATTTGAAAAGTAATTTTAAAGAAGTATGCAAAAACTATGCAAAAGGAAATGGATGATGAATCCTTATAAAAGAAGTGGACAGCTTGAGCAAGGCACAGTGGTCTCCTGATCATTGGACTTTGAGGTAAATGCAAGTAAGTTAGCTTGTCTGGAGTAAAATATTGCCCAGATATTTACAATGTGATCTGAAAGCATTCATCAACTGTGTCCCTGGTACACAGAAGTTAAGAAATACAAGAACAGGAATATTGAACTTCAGCTACCAATATCTTAAAAGATTTCCTTGGGAATCGGATGCTCAGGGAAGGTCTGGGCAAAGGCACTTTTTATTACCTTCAAGGAATAGCTGTTATTTACTCTAAGAAGGACTATAAAATTTTCTTTAAACCATTTCCTTAAGGAGAAATATAATTTTGAAGAACATAAAACTAGAGCCAGACTGAATGAATTTGAATTCCCATCTTTCCACTTGTTAGCTACTTGCAATTGGACAATTTATGTAACCTTTCTGTTCCACAGTTTCCTTTTCTGTGAAATGGGCATAATAGACCTCTTTCCTGTTCCCCACTACCATCTCTTGAACTTATTTCCAGAATCTAAATTAGGTATTTCATGACTTGCTAAGTAGGGCTTTGCTGCTCGATCTGGATATATTTACTCCTCTTGCCTTTCTTATATGTGGGATGCAGCATTCATGGGGTTGCATGTCTATTCTTGATCTACAAAATCAGAAGGAAAGATTTCCTTCCTTGTAAACACAAGATTACATTTTAATTAAATAAATCAATATTGTTCTGATAGCCATTTCCCTCATCTGTTCCTGCTTTCCAGCCTCAGGAAATCCAGGCATGCATTTAACATTGTAATAGATTAACTCAAGTCCCCTAGAAAGATACACTCAAGTCCTAAATCCTGGTAATTGTAGATGTGTCCTTATTTGGAAATAGGGTTTTTATAGATATCTAAAATAAGGTCATCCTGGATTAGGGTGGGCCCTAAATATGATAACTAGTGTTCTTTCAAGAGAGAGACATACAGACACAAAGAAGGGAGATATACATGTGTGACAGAGGCAGAGACTGAAGTGATATAGCTATAAACCAAAGAACCCCAAGGATTACTAGCAACCACCAGAAGCTGAAAATAGGTGAGGAAAGATTCTTCTCCAGAGCCTTCAAAGAGATTATAGCCCTGTCAAACTTTGATTTTGAACTTCTAGCCTCCAGAGCTGTGAGAGAATAAATTTCTGATGTTTCAAGCCTGAGGCTGTGGTGACTTGTTATGTCAGCTCTTGGAAATGAATGTACCTATATTGAAATATACAAAGACTCTAGAATATAGGCTATAATAGCATGCATTGAAACTTTTGGATATAAAAGCCACATTTCTCTGTCACTCTACTGTTGCTGATACAAAAGCAAATGTCAATATTCTCATCGGGAAGGAATGGATCTATGCAAGAAATTCAGTATTTCAAATCTTACCTAATAATAGACAAACATGTAAATTGACCGTACCTCTGCTACGCCCACCAGCCAATCAGGAGTGATATGCAAATTAACCAAACAAAGATGGCGGTTAATTTGCATACACAGGCACCAAGCAACCGGGGGCGGGTGGGACACAGGCGTTCCGCCCCACTCCCAGTCTCTCAGGGCCTCTGGGCAGCATGGGAAGGTGGGGCCAGAGTGGAAACAGGTGGCTCCAGAGCTGGGCTGGGCTGGAAAGGCGGTGCTTGCAGCCAGGGAAAGGAAGTCCCATCCTAGCACAAATCTTCCTGCATCAGGCTTCTAGTAAAGAAATAAAGACTGTTAGCTATGAAGAACTATTTTCCTCTCTTTAAATCTTACAGCTAAAACATATCCTGTCTGCTGCCAATATTGATATTTATCATTATCTTTCTTAAATTTAACAACTCTTCCATTAATGTTCCTTATACTGTATCACATTTGTTTTGCTGGATGAGAAAGCGAATGACAGCCAGATCTTCATAGGATGCCTTTATCAGCTTTGGTTTTGTTTTGCTTTCAGCAGACTTAATGAAGCAAAGAAAGATCTACCACTCCCTTGGACGCTTTTTATTCTTCAGCAAAGGAATTAGAATGTAACAGTCGCTGATGAAGAATGACAGAGCATTTTGGTTAGTGCATATAAATTGTTGTTTGTTCAGCTTATAACAAAGATGTTTTAATTTTAATTTCAAGTTTTCTCTTTCTTCTCTCTGTGAACCTTGCTTTGAAATCTTCCCACGGCCAAAATGCTCTTCCAAATTGGATAGATACGCCATTACTTGTGAGACCAAATTAACCGCCGAGATGGGCTGCCTGGTGTTCACACTGCCAGCCCCACCACAGCCTCAGGCCAGTTGCTAGTTTGTAGCAGTGTCCAGGGAGCTATCGGCTTCCTGACTGATTTTCTCCCTCTTCTCAGTTTCATTATTTGGAGACCTTCAAGCTTTCCAGAAATATCTGCAATTAGTCAGATGGTGTCTAGGGCTTTGTTTAAAATGACAATAGAAATTTTATCAAGACCATTTGGTCTAATCTCTCTCATCATCTTCCCCAGTGGATTTTTCCTCTTCTCTCTGGAGAATTAGAAATAAAGTATCATGATTATTACATAATTATAGAGACTAATAACAATAATAATGCTTGAAAATATTATTGCACCATTAAGAAGAATTAAATGTGTAAAGATAACTCTTTGTGAGATTTATAAAAATTTTCTTCCAGAAGTCAGGCAAAAAATATTTATTAGCTGTACATCTCCTTTTGCTGATAGTGGTTAGAGTTCTGGCTTTGTAAATCAGGGGTGTTGAGTTCGTAGGCCACTGGAGTCTCAAACTATGTCTAGTATCTGAACATAATGGCTGGTGCAAACAATTGTTTAGCAAATATTATTGCATGAATTAATAGATAAATTAATAATAGGGAAAATTTTGAAGTAGAGATAGATCATATTTTATTATACTAGTAAGTAAATTCTTTTTCCAACTGCTTTGGACAGCTGATGTCTATGCAGCAAATATCTGGTCAAGCAAAGTTTAAAAAAAAGAAATACTAGACTTGGAATATAAAACTATACCTTGGGTTTGATTTCTAGTTCTGTTATATTCTAATTCTGACTGTGGGTGAACCACAAGCTCTTGGAGTCAGTCTTCTCAAGTACGTTAGTATTCACACACACATTTTATTAAAGGTTTTCTTTAATGCAACACTAAATATAAACTTGAAAATATCTTAGTTTTCTATTTCCAGTCTTATGTCTATTCCCATCTCCCCCAAACCAGCCACTTTATCATTTAATATAAATTATTTCATTTACATGCATGAATGTACACATATGCTAATGGGAAAAAAAACATTGTGTGACTACTACTTTTTAAAACTTACACATATGCTATCAAAGTGTATATACTATCCTGGAACTTGCTTTTTCTTTTCATTATAGTTTTTAAGATTTATTCTTGATAATGCATAATATCTTATAATATATGTTACTTAATTCTCCAATGAATGAGAAGTAACATAGCATAGTAATTAAAAGAGAGCATAGACTCTGGAGCCACCCCATCTATGTTTGTAACCCAGCTATACCATTTATTGCTGTGGGAGTTTGGGGAAGTTACTTAACTTCTCTGTGCTTGACTTTCCTCATCTACATAATGGGAATTAAAGTAGTACCTATGGAGTTGCTATAAAGATTAACCTTTTGCACTCGGATGTCGAGTGTGACTCCACACGGTTAGCATTAGAATAAAGGAATCGAGAAAAAAGCAAGCGAGTGCAAAGGGTTAAATAAGTTATAAACCTCTTAGAATAGAGCCAGCACAGAGGATGAACAATCTGTGTGTTTTCTAAATAAAGGAAAACAACTAATAAGCATTTTATTTGTTTTCCATTTTTTACCATCACTAACAATGTTCCATAGAATGTTGCATACTGGATCCTTGTTCACTTGTGGAAGTGTTCCTCGATAATATATTACACATGGAGTTGTTGGCTCATTGGATATGTGCTTCCAATTTTATTAGATAACTAGAGGCTCAGTGCACAAAATGCGTGCATGGGTAGGGTCCTTAGGCCTGGCTGGTGATCAGGGCCGATGAGGGCCTTCCAGCTGCCAGCTGGGGCCTTCCTTCTGGCTGCTGGCCAGGGCCTCTTTTCCCCTGCTGCCGTTTGCTGGCCGGGGCCTTCCTTTGTTCTGTGCCGCACCCTAGTGGTCAGCACATGTCATAGCAGGTGATAGAACTCCTGGTCTTCTGGTTGAACTCCCGTGGGGACACTTTGCATATTAGCCTTTTATATATATAGATATAGATGTTGAATTGTTCTCCATGATTGTGCTCTGTATGTTCCTACCAGTGTTGAAGAATTTTCATTTTATTTGCATTCTTGTCCAATTCAGTGTCATCACTTCTCAAATTTTGCTAAACTAATTCATATGAAATGACTCTCATTTTTGTTATTATTTATTTATTTGATTATTGGGGAGGATAAACATATTATCAAATATCTTTTGGACATTATATTTTTTTCTTTTGTAAATTATGAATTCTGCTTTGCTTGACATAGGGATTCACATTTCTTTTCCCATAGGAAATAAACATTATTTTCAAATATTTTTAAATTAATCTCACTGATAATGCCACCTCAATTATACATTTCCATAAATGCACAGATTTTTGCTCTTGCTCAACAGTCTGTTCCTTTTACTTCTTCCCTCATCAATATAACCTTGTCCTTCCTCCAAAATCACAATCCTCTATAATAAAGAGCTAATAATATGTCATGCTGTAACAGCTCAGACACTCAACACTGGGGAGAGGGGAATAGGGACCAGCCAGGCACAAATAAGCTTGCAAGAGAGGAATGTGGACCAGCCAGGCTGTGGCCCAGGAGAGGGATAAGCTGCCCGCCCCATGGTCCCGGGAGCCAGCGGCTGCACCTGCGCCTGAGGCCCTGGGAGAGGGACAAACTGCCTGCCCACGGTTCCCTGCTGCTGCAGCTGGCCCAGGTCCTGGGTGCCTGTGGCTGGCCAGAGGGAAGGAAGCCTGGGTCCTGGGTGCCTGCGACTGGCCAGAGGGAGGGAATCCTGGGTCCCAAGTGTGGGGCGAGGCAGAGGCGGTCAGGGGTGATCAGGCAGGCAAGCAGGTGAGTGGTTAGGAGCCAGCAGTCCTAGATTGCAAGAGGCAGTCGGACATCCCTAGGGGTCCCAGATTTGAGAGGGTGCAGGCCAGGCTGAGGGATCCCCTCCCATCCCCCCATGAACAAATTTCATGCACCAGGCCTCTAGTAGTTTTATAAAAAACTTGGTAACTGGTGGGACATTTTGCTTCTCTTTCATATTCTGATCTACATTGGCAGGATAGTATCTGTAACTCTTCCATGAGTATCTGATGATCAGTTTGTGCATGTCCATAAAAACCTTGTTGTAAAGTTGTTTGAAGATTAATTTGGGGAAAATACACATCTTTATGATATTTGCTCTCCTTTTATTCAGTTATTCCTTGATGTCCTCAAAGAGAATTTGGTAAGTTTTTCTTTGGAAAAAAAATTAAAAATGTATGCAAATATACCTTGTTGAATGAAAGAGCTGTGTATAATTGCAATATACAGGAAAATTTTCAAAATCTGACTTTATGTAATTATATTTCCCTTTGTCCTCAGTGAAATTTTTATGAACTCTTTGTCTAAATAGTGAAATTATTCAATGTTAATTTCATCACATTTTATTGTTTCAGCTCATATCATAATAGAAAACGTAGGAATAGTGAACTATACCAAGTGAACAGTCTGATAGGATGAAGTAAGAAATACAAGCACCTTCAAAAATCACACTCCTCTAAATTCTGACTAAATCATAAAGGTTTTTGAGAGGGATGGTCTAAACAAAATGGCTGAACAAATACCAGCTATGTTTATGTCTACTTTCTAATAACTTCACTTTTGTCTTCATCTGTCTTTCCTTTTTATAATATTTATAGATTTTTTTGAATTATGAAGAATTACATTGGAGAGATTTTGGAATAGAGAAAATAATTTAATAGTACCATTCTTGCTTTAATTGGAAGCTATCACATGTTAGTTAAATGGAATAAGGACAATAAAAAATGAACATGTCTTTTAATGATAAATATTATAGATTACAGGAAACTGTGTGGATTTTTTTCCTGGTTCTTATCTAACTTAACTGTTCATCTAGTCAACATCTGATTTCTCTGCAAGGATTCAGAGCCATCCCTTGAAACCCCTCTTCTCACACAGAAGTGCTATATATTAAACATTTGCCTTGTGAATCTGTGTAATTTCCTGCTAGTAGACCCTAGTAAATTAAAATATAGCTGAGGCTTCAGTTACTGGCTAAGGCACTATGATAAAGTGATTCATTGTTCTTTGGAACCTGCGCCTCTGATTAAAGTCCCAGTTCCACCACTCTAGTTGAGTGACTTTAGCAAATTGCTTAGCCTTGGTGTTTCAGTTTCCTGTGTTATTAAATGTGAATATTTTAAAAATGTGAATTTATTAGAAATGTGAATGTTAAATGTGGATATTGTATGCATGCAGATCATGAGATTGAGGACTAAATGACATTACCCATATAAAACTATATATATAAAAGCCCAGCGACTGAAATGGTGGAACAACCAGAATGACTGAAATGACCGGTGGCTATGATGTGCACTGTGGCAGCCAACCAGTCTGATCCAGGCCTGATGGCCCCCACCTGGCTGGCCCGGCCCCTATCGGAACCCCAACACTCTGATTGGAGGTGGGGCCAACCGACCAACCTCCTGTGGCCCCTCCCCCCCACCAGCTTGGCCTGATGGGCCCCCATTGGGGTGGGTCAGCTGGACCCCACCCATGCACAAATATGTACACTGGGCCCCTCTCTCTCTCTCTTCCATATATATATATATATATATATATATATATATATATATATATAGCACCAGTACACAGGGCGATTCCCAACTAACTGAGCCACACTGGCCAGGGCTAAAGCTATATATTTGAACTATAGTTGGAACTGCAGAAGCAACAACTATAGTTATAGGCATATTTTTTACTGTGTGGGGATTATTGGCACCCCTTGCCCTCTTGTTGTTCAAAGATAAATTACTTATATCAGCTTAAAATAGTGCCTGGCACATAGTAAATATTAATTAAATATTATCTATTATCATTTCTTTCTTCCAGTAATGTTAGAGTTATAGGGTTATTTGGTCTTATATATTTAGGGAGTTTAATTAAATTAGGTTTTATCTTTGTATAATTAGATAGGGAGAAGTTATCCTCCTAGCAGATAATAATTGAGAATATTTTTGATAAATCCTCTCTAAGGTTTATAAGTAAGTATTCTGTGTTCTGGCCTCCTCTATTTCAGGATGAAGAGCAAAATATTTTGTATGGAAAGAGAAGAGAGGAGTAAGATTAAATTATGATCTGCTGTGTGCTAGGTCAGCAGAAAGGGGAAATGCAATGATTGGTACTCAAGAGGAGTACTTCTCCTTTACCACAAATATTTTCAATAAAATGACAAAAATCATAATTTAGTTGTTGCTGTTGAATTTCCAATGGAAGAAGGGAAGAGCTGACCCTAAAGAAAAAAATGTTGTTTAGATTACTCATAAATTTTTGGAAATCTGTCAATTAGAAAAAGTATTTTGCATTCTATTTTCTTATAGCATTGGTGCAAGCAGCTAGAGTTAGTGATATTTTAATTGAGACACATTGTTGCTTAATAAATACTAAAATTTGTCAAAACAGTTAATTCTAATTATGAACTAGGACAAAATGTTTTTACAAAACTATGGATATACAAAATGTTATGTAAAATTATGATTATCAGGATTAATATTTAAAAAAATACCATGGACATTGTGTATTAAATATGATTTTCCCATTAATATTTCTTTTTCCTCAGTTTAATTATTTTATTTTCTGCTAGAGCTCATTAATACACCTTGCAATAGAAAGAGAGAGTGCCGCTTTCTATGACAGAATTTATCACTGGATCCCTTAATTGCATGTTCAGTCTCTGCTCTCCTACTAAGAGTGGCTTCCTTGAGAGCAGCATTATGTCATGCTGTTTTGTATTCTTAGCGTAGAAGAGTGTTTTACATAAAGTAAGTGTTTCACAAATGTTGGTCGGATGACTTTTAATAGTCAAAATGTTGATCCTTCTTGTGAAACATCAGTGTTCCAGAAGAAAAATAATTAAAGTTGTTGACTTATACCTTGAATTAAGAGACTCTGGTAGGTAGTTCCTATGGTAAAATGACATACTGATTTATTCTTTGTTAGGCTCTTCCAGCTGTTTGATTTATAATATTTATTTTTGTGCTAGACTCTTAGAACCAAGCAAACTACAAAGCAAGCATCTCCAAGGGGAGGGGGAGGAAGGGGACATGTATAAAGAGTCCTGAAAGTTATTGAAAATTCTCAGAGAAAAGTATGGTAATGGTATTTATCCAATATGTCCATTCAGCTAAACATTGGAAATCACAGTATTTTGTTCTTGTTGTTACTCCTCACCTGAGGATATGTTTTCATTGATTTTTTAAAGAGAGTGGAAGGGAGGGGGAGACACAGAGAGAGAAACATCAGTGTAAGAGAAACACATATATTGGTTGCCTCCCACATGCGACCTGACCAGGGCTGGTGATTGAGCCTGCAACTGAAGTACATGCCCTTGGCCAGAATTGAAACTGGAACCCTTGAGTCTTCAGGCTGATGCTCCATCTACTGAGCCAGACTGGCTAGAGATACAGTATTCTTTATTGATTTATGCCAAAAAGGAGACTACAAACACCTGGGCCCACCCTGTCATGTGGGCTGAGGAATATATTTAGAAGATACACAGCTTATTTTAATTTGTTTCTGTCTTGATGACCTCTGTTTCTCTTTTTACTTAGCTGAGTTAACTATAATATTACTAGAGGCCTGGTTCATGAAAGTTTATGTACTGGAGGGGGTGTTCCTCAGCCCGGCGTGCCCTCTCTCACAATCCAGGAGCCCTCAGAGGTGGGAGTGACCCAGTGATCAGGGGAAGGCGATGCCTCCATCACACTTCTGCTGCTGCCACTGCTGACAGCACAAGCCTTGGCCGGCCCTGGTTAACTGAACCTCGGGCGTCCTTGGGCAGCTGGGCAGCCGACATCCGAAGCTTGCCTGTGCCTCAGGCCAGCCCTAGGCTGCTGGGGAGCTGAGGATGGGTCCAACCACACTGTGCGCCTGCCACCCCCACCCCCCGCTTTGGCAGGGCTGAAAGGACTAGGGGACTCTGGCAGGGCAGAGGGGACTGGGCACTGCCATCTTGTGGCTATGGGTGCCACCATCTTTGTGATGGTGTGATGGTCAATTTGCATATTCCCTCTTTATTAAATAGGATATTTTAAGTTCTAATATATTTTATACAGTTACCATTTCTTTTCTCCCTAGGATGTCAAGAGAGATTGTAGATGGGGGTTGTTATACTATGGGGAGAACCTTATGATAAGGCAGCCTGCCTTATAACAGATGCTCAAACATTCTCTTCACCTTCCACTTCATATCCTTGCAAAATCTATTCCTTCCTTCAAGATTGATCCTCTATGTTACTGACAGGATGTTTTGTTTTCCCCCCAGAATTCATGTGTTGAACCCTTAACCCTTAATGCAATAGTGTTAGGAAGAAGGGCCTTTGGAGTTATTTACATTTAGATGAAGTCTTGAGGGTGGGATACTGTTGATGGAATTAGCATCTTTATAAGAAGAGAACCAATCTATCTGCCAATTCCCACCCCTGCCATGTGAGGACAAAGGAAGAAAGCAGCTCCTGCAAGTCAAGAAGAGGATTCTCTCCAGAATCTCGATGTGCTGCATCCTAACCCCGGACCTCCCAGCCTCCAGAACTATGAGAAATTAATAGCTGTTGCTTTTGCCATGCAGTCTATGATATTTTACTATAGCAACCTAAGCTAAGATGCTCTCCCATCTTTTCTTATGAAGCCAGTCTTCAACGCCTAGTTCAAATAATGTGTGTGTGTGTGTGTGTGTGTGTGTGTGTGTGTGTGTGTTTAAAAATGGGCAGACAATACACGAGTTACACAATAATGTATTTTCACTATAAAAGTTATGAGAAATATAAAAGTCAAATATGGGAGGAACCTTTTTTTCCTTGCATATTCCTCATGTGGAGAGTAAACACTATCAATTTAACAATTGCCTTTCAGTCCCTTTTCTATGAAAAGGCCATCTCCACTCCTTGCACTTACTATTGCTGTTTTCTTCTGCTGTTTGCATAGCCCTATGTACATTCTGTTTCATATACAGAAGTGATTTGACAGGGAGTTAATGGAGCTCAAATTCAGGAATCCTAACTTGACACATGTTTTTCTAAAAGCTTGGGATCAGCCTCAGCAATATATTTACATGATCATAGCTTTATATACTTGTTATATTGAGGGGTTCTTCTGTTTTTAAGTGATTTGAAAGTTGCATAAGTTTCAACTCCCCAGAAAGCCTGGCTATGACCCTACATACACCATGATTAAGTACAGGATTATTTTCCATTTAGAAGGGATAATTTTTTTGTTTTTTTTATGAGGGGAGGAGGGCTAGGTTTGAGATTTATTTATTACCACATTTGGAGTCACTTCTTAGCCCACAATAAAATATTTAAAGTAATTTTAAAACAAGTGAGTAATTGTGAAAAGAAATATCACATCATCTTCCCAGCTTGAAACAAATATAAAAATGCAAATTAACTACATAGATAATCTGCAGATATTACTATTTACAGCAATCATATAAATTAAGATCATTTAAACATTCATGATAACTGTAAGAACCAATCCCACTAGTATAATAAAATTGAGGTAGGGCATGCATTTCAATATTGATAAAACTGGATTTAACCTTTCAGTGATATGGGTTTGAAGAAATATTAATTGAGGAAATCCTAATCAATGGGACTAAATGATACATCAAATTAACATAAAATCTTTGTAGTGTTTTTTCATAAACAATGAATATCAGACTCAAGTATTTCAGGAGCCGTAGTGTAGAGACAGTAGAATGGTGTGTGAAAAGGTTCACCAGGTATTTTGTTCTTGTAATTATGACTTAAGTTAATTCATATTCATTAAGTAGGAAAAGCTTATGTTAATGCTTCCTCCATTGGTAGTGTAACCACACAGAGATTAAGTAGAAAATAGCTTCTCTTCAAGGTAACTTGCCTTCATCTAACATAGTTGCAGTGATCATAACAAGTCAAGGAAATGGGTTGTGGCCATTTTAAAAAAAATTAAGCCTATATTTTGATTGCCCTGGATAGGATTGGGAAGGAAATAGTTGAAATGTAAAGCTTGAAGCTGAGTAAATTCTTTATTGTTTATTCATAAGAGATCAGAGAAGGAGCAAGCACTAGTTACATATGTCATCTTTATTACAAAGAAGTTGCACATGAAAAATACTAGCAGAGAAAATTGTTGTG
This sequence comes from Eptesicus fuscus, assembly GCF_027574615.1. Taxonomy (NCBI): domain Eukaryota; kingdom Metazoa; phylum Chordata; class Mammalia; order Chiroptera; family Vespertilionidae; genus Eptesicus; species Eptesicus fuscus. The sequence goes on along the minus strand of NC_072475.1, from coordinate 76,916,361 downwards.
GACACATCTTTAATTAGGAGGATCAACATGCAAATGTAAAAGCTAGGTGCTTTGTCCTTTAAGGCTTTTGGCTTTAAGAATGCTAATTATGGTGCTCGCTTTGGCAGCACATATACTAAAAAAAGAATGCTAGTTATGGCACACAGTTTAGGAGGTGTCCTAAGAGAAATGGTATTCACTAAGAGGCCTTGCAAAAAAAGAAAAAAATATCTAATCTAATAATAGACAAATATGCAAATTGACCACACCTTCGCTACACCTAAGCCACGCCCACCAGCCAAGCCACGCCCACCAACCAATCAGGACGACTATGCAAATTGCCCCAACAAAGATGGCGGCTAATTTGCATATCAAGACAGCATCCAAAGAAGCCAAGAGCTGCAGAAGGGAGTAAAGCTTCAAAGAAGCAAGCAAGCCGGGGGGGGGGGGGGGGGGGAGGGGAGGAGAAGGGCGGGGCGGAGGTGGGGCCAGGGGCGAAGGGAAACGCGGGTGGGCTGGAGGAGAAGGAGGGGCGGGTGACAAGGGCAGGGCGGAGGCAGGGCCGGGGGCGAAGGGAAACGCGGGCGGGCTGGAGGAGAAGGTGAGGCGGGCGACAAGGGAGTAACAGAGGCGGGGTAGAGTGAAGCAGGAGATCCTATTGCAGGATTTTTCCTGCAATGGGAAAGCATATATATATATATGGAGTGAAAATATTGAAGGGCAAGGCACTAAGCACTGAAGGCCAATTTCAATTAGATGTAGATTTGGAAAGCTAAGTTAATTTGGGGCCACTAAAGAGAAATAGGGGATAAGAAGTTGGGGTTTCCTAGTCATGTTAAGCAGAGTTCCTTATTTGTCTGGGTCACAATTGTTACCACATCTGTAAGACATAAATAGCTGTGAAGATGTTTAACTCTAAAGAGATTTCCTGAGAAAATATCTCTAGGTCTCTTTCAATTTGAGGGTGTAACAAACAAGGTTCTAGAATCTATAATCAAGTGACAGTTTGAGAAGAGATGAAATATTTCTGGTAAACTAAGTGATTATTTCTGATAAATTGGCAATTAAGAGTAGAAAGATCAAGAATCTTTAATTAGTTAATCTAAAGGAGAGTTTTTTTGCATCAACCTATTAGAAGAGCTTCCATACAAGATAAAAGGGAGGATGGAATAGGCCAATGCTGCTGAGAAGCCATTCAGGTGTGACTATTGAAGTCCAGGAGTGTTTTTTATAATCAGTTAATAGCAAACTCAAGTATTTCAGAAGCTGCAGTGTGGAGATGGTAAAACAGTTTGTGAAGGTACACAAAATATTTAAATTATGTGATTTAAGTAAATTCATATCATTTAGTAAGAAGTCTGAATTGCAAATTCAAAATTGCACTAGTGTTAAAGTGAATGTATCTTTGGCCCATTACAATTAATATAATTAAAGTTTTAAATTGTGTTTTCATGGAAAACAGCTATATGCATGACGATGTTTATCAGTGCATGCAATACAAAATAGAAATAACTGAAATGTTCAGAAACAGGCTCAAAGTCCTTCCACCTGTGCTCACTGAGAACAGTGACTGTGCTGGTATTGTCCTAGGTGCCAGGATCCTTGGCCTCAGGGAACTCACAGTCCAGTCAGGGACACATACATTTTCTTTGATAATTTAAATAAATATGGACTTATAAATTGTGATCATTATTTAAAGAAGTACAGAGAAGCATATAATAGAAGAACATGGTTTAGTCTAAGCTTCATTAAAGCATCATTTATGTTGAAATATAGACTGAGTTGGGGAGGTCATTTCATGGTCAAGGACTAGCCCATGCACAGAGTGAGAAAGGATGATGTTTGAAGACTCTAAAAGAGGAACAGTTTGTGAGATACAGAGTAAAGTACGAATGTTAATAAATGCTAGGAGTATTTATTTGAATTATATCAAAAATTCTATAAAATTATGATATGTTCTTAAGTGAAATGTTCACACATTTCATGTTCACAGACTATGTTATGCGTATGTGCACATAAAGACTGGAATAACTTATGATGAAGAGTGTGTAAAGATTGAGATTTCAAATTCCACTCTCTATTTGAAAGATGTTTCTTAGTGAACTTGCTTTGATGACAAGTCCTTATAGTACAACTAGAGCAATGCAGCAAAGATTGACATGACCCATGCACAGGAATGACACAAATTACTGTAGTAGCTTTTTCATATTTTGGATTGATTGTTTTAGAAAATCACCATTTCACAACCATCATAATAAAAATTGATTTATGCCAGAGTCATCAAGGATTCTGAAATTAACAGGTGAAAACTTAAGGAATAACATGATACTAACATAGTTTCAGAGTGTCTCCTCACAAGATACTAATAACAAAGGGGAACAATGGTAACTACAGTGCTAAGAACTGACAGATTACATCACGAGTAATGAAACAAATAAATACTGTGTGCCTCTGGATTATATTCACTGGGAAGAACACAGTATCACTCAATGGTATTCCTGCAAGAAATGCATAATCTATTTCTAATCATGAGGAAACATCATAATAGCACAAATTGAGGGACATTTTACAAGATACCTGGTTTGTACTCTTCAAAACTTCTTTGTCACAAACACATAGAAAGGCTGAGGAATCATTCCAGATTAAGGAAGACTATAGAGACCTAACAATACATGACATTGTATTTCTTTTTCCTATAAAAGAACGTGCTTGAGGAAATGGAAGAGTCCAAAATAAGATTAGATCATGGAAGAGTCCAAAATTGGATTAGATCATGCTATTGCATCATGGATTAGATCATGCTATTAGATCATGGATTAGATCATGCTATTGTATCAATGTTAGCTACTCATTTTGGTAATTGTACTGCGCTTGGATAACAGACAACCCCCTCCCCCCCCCACCTCCTTTCATTAGGAAATGAACATTAAATCAATTAGGGATAAGAAAATATTTTCTTTAACAGTTTTTAGTAGATATTTGTCATTGCAACTACTTAAACTTTTGAACATCCTTGCTATCCATATATGACAATTTTATACATTATAATTTCAGCCTTCCTACGGTAGAGGCATACCAGTCACATCCATGGATTCTCTAGCAGCATGATCTAGTCATGTAAACTAGCTTTGGCCAATTTATCACAACTGGACAGGATCTAGATTTGAAGGAGAGAAATGTAAGAGGGCAGAGAAGGGGGTGGAAATGTATCTTCTTGTAGGTACAATAGCATTGACAACAGGTTCCTTGGCATGCAACAATTTTAGGATCACTGGTGCTTAGTAGCAATGGCAATATGTTCATTGTGGAAGCTATCCATGAGAAATGTTTTAGTCTGAGTATCACCCTGGCCCTCACAGAGATTCAATGGTAGGCTGTGTATGTTTACTGTATACCATTCCATCATCTCAGATACAGAAGACTATATTTTCCAGTCTCTGCTGTGGTATACTGTGGACCTATGATTAAGTTCTAATAGAATGTGTGTGCAGCTGAGAGTCTCCTCACAGGCCTGGTACTTTAGAGAACCCAGAATAATGCTCTATCTCTCTTTATCTTCCATGGGATGGCCATCGAGGCCACATGTCCTAGATGGCACAGCTGAGCAAAAACTTTGATTATTTTTTAAATTTAAATATATATATATTGATTTCAAAGAAGAAGGGAGAGGGAGAGAGAGACTGAAACATCAATGATGAGAGAATCACTGATTGGCTGCCTCCTGCATGCCCCCAACTGGGGACCAAGTCCACAACCCCGGGCATGTGCCCTTGATTGCAATTGAACCCAGGACCCTTCAGTCCACAGGCTGATGCTCTAAACACTGAGCCAAACCGGTTAGGGCACTTTTATTGCTTTTAGATATGGGGTTTAATTGTTGTGGCAGCTAGCGTTGCTTACTCTAATGGAAATTCATGTATTTTTTCTTTTGGTGTCATTGCCTAAAATCTTTAAAAATATTTTTATAAAATTTATTGGGGTGATGCCCTGGACAGTTTTGCTAAGTGGTTAGAGTGTCTGCCTGCAGGCCTAAAGATCTTGGATTTGATTTCTGGTCAAGAGCATATACCTTGATTGTGGTTCCTTCCCCAGCTCTGGTCGGGGAGTGTGCAGGAGGCAACCAAATGATATGTATCTCAAATTGATGTTACTTTCTCTCTCTAAATTCTCCTCCCTCCCTTCCATTCTCTCTCTAAAAAGAAAAATTAATGGAAAAAGATCCTTGGGTGAGAATTTTAAAACATTATTGAGACAACATTGGTTAATAAAATTATATAGGTTTCAGATGTACAATTCTATAATACATCATTTGTATATTGTACTGTATGTTCAGTACCTAAAGTCAAATATACTTCCATCACCATATATTGACTTCACCTTCTTCTACCTTCCCTAACCCCTTTTCCTCTGGTAATCACCATACTGTTGTATGTGTCTATGATTTTCTTATTATTTTTGGTTAATCCCACCACTTTTTCACCCAGACCCCCAATGCCCCTTCCTTCTAACAACTGTCATTTTGTTTTCTGCATCACTGAGTCTCTTTCTATTTTGTTTCCTTGTTTCTTTTGTGTATTAGATTCAGCATCTAATTGAAATCATGTGGTATTTGTCTTTCTCTGACTGGCTTATTTCACTTACCATAATAATCACCAGGTTTACCCATTCTTTCCCAAAAGGTAAGATTTTCTTCTTTCCTAATTTGCATAGTATTCCATTGCATAAATGTTCCACAGCTTTTTTTTTTTATTCGTGTCCTGATCAGGATTTGAACCCACCGCCTTTTGGTGTACGAGATGATACTCCAACCAACTGAGCCACACACCACCAGGGTGTACCATAGCTTTTTATTTCACTCATCTACTGATGAGAACTTGGATTACTTCCAAATCTTGGCTATTGTAAATAATGCTGCAGTGAACATAGGGGTACATCTATTATTTCTAATTAGTATTTTGGGTTTCTTCAAATATATTCCCAGAAGTGGAATCGCCAGGTCATAAGGCAGTTCCATGTTTAATTTTTTGTGGAAACACCATACTGTTTTCCACAGTGACTGCATCAATCTGCATTCCTACCATGGTTACCTTTTCTTTGAATCCTCACCCACACATTGCTTGTTGATTTATTGAGAATTCTGACAGGTATGAGATGATATCTCATTGTGGTTTTGATTTTTGACTTTATTTATTTGGTGTTTCTCTCTCTCTCTCTCTCTCTCTCTCTCTCTCTCTCTCTCTCTTTTTCTTGATGAGTTTGTTAAAGGTTTGTTAATCTCATTTATCTTTTCAAAAAACCAACTCTTGGTTTCATTGATCTTTTGTATATTTTTTACTCTATTTCATTTATTTCTGTTCTAATCTTTATTATTTCCTTTTTTCTACTCACATTGGGCTTTGTTTATTATTCTTTTTGTAGTTCCTTTAAGTGTAAAGTTAGATTGTTTATTTGAGATTTTTCTTGTTTCTTGAGATAGTCTGCAATGATATGAATTTCCCTCTTAGGACTGCATTTACTGTGTCTCATAGATTTTGGGTCACTGTATTCTCATTTTATTTGTTTTAATCTAGCTTTTGATTTATTCATTGATCGCATTGTTAACCCATTCATTGTTTAGTAACATATTATTTAGCTTCCATGTCTTTGTGTGTCTTTTTCTTTTTGCTTTTTTGTGTGTGAGTTATTTCTAGGTCCATACCATTATGGTCAGAGATGCTTGATATGATTTCAATCTCCTTAAATTTATTGTAACTTGTTTTGTGGCCTAACATGTGATTTATCCTGGAAAACGTTCCAGTGTACTTGAAAAAAACTGCATATTCTGCTGCTTTGTGGTGAAATGCTCTGAAGATATCAATTAAATCCATCTGACCTAGTGTGACATTTAAAGCTTCTGTTTTCTTATTGGTTTACTGTCTGGAATATCTATCCACTCATGTCAAATAGATGTTAGAATTCTCTACTAAGATTGTATTACTATCAATCTCTCCCTTTATATTAATCAGATTTGCTTTACATATATTTGTGGCACTATGTTGTGTGCATAAATGTTTACAAGGGTTATATACTCCAATTGGATTCTGGCTTTAGCATTATGTAGTTTCCTTCTTGTAATACTGGTATGGTGTTAAAAAACTTCTTTAGATATTTATTGTCTGAAGAGCTCTTTATTTATCCCTCAATTTTAAATGATAGTCTTGCTGAATAAAGTAGTCTTCTTTCCCCTATTTTTAAAACATTTTTTTTTTTCAATTATAGTTGACATACATTATTATATTAGTTTTAGGTGTACACCCCAGTCATTAGACATTAGATAACTTACTAAGTGATCATCCCCACACATTTTGCATCCATCTGACACCAATTATAGTTATTAGAATATTATTGACTACTAGAGGCCTGATGTACAAAATTCATGCCTTTGGGGAGGGAGGGTGGTCCCTCAGCCTGGCCTGTGCCCTTTCACAATCCAGGGGCCCTGAGATTGATCACCCCGAAGAGGTAGGCCTTGCCCACCAGCCAGGACTCCGTGATGGATTGCCCCCACAGAGGGAGACCCAGGCTACCCGCCACTGCACCGCCAACCGGGTAGCCTGGGCCTCCCTCTTTGGGGCAATCACTGGACGAAGGCTGGGCAATCACATTGTACCCACCTTGGCTGGCCTGGCACAAGTGGGTGTCATAGTGTGGTCGTCCGGAAGGTCATCTGGACAATCATTCTGCTGTCGGTCTTTCGGTCGATTTGCATATTATTCTTTTATTATTATATATATTATCTATGCTATACTTACATCTCCATGGCTATTCTGTAACAACCAATTTGTACTTCATAATCTTTATATTTTTCGCCCATTCCCTCAAACCCTCTCTCATCTATGTGGCAACCATCAAAATGTTCTTTGTATCTATGAGCCTGTTTCACTTGTTCATTTATTTTATTTTTAGATTTATTGTTGATATATATTTATTGTCATTTTATTGTTCATGGTTTTTTTTTTGTTTTTTGTTTTTTTTTTCTTAAAGAAGACCCATTAACATTTCATATAATATGGTTTGGTGTTGGACTTGTTTAGCTTTTTCTTATCTGGGAAGCTCTTCATCTGTCCTTGGATTCTAAAAGAAAGCTTTGCTGGGTAGTAATCTTAGTTGTAGGTCTATGCTTTTCATCATCTTGAATATTTTTTGCCAATCCCTTCTGGCCTGTAAAGTTTCTGATATGTCTTGGTGTGGGCCTCTTTGAGTTCATCTTATTTGGGACCTCTACACTTCCTGGACTTGTGTATGTTTTTCCTTCATCAGGTTAGGGAAGTTTTCAGTCAGTTTTTCTTCAAATAGGTTCTGGATCCTTTGTTCTCTTTGTTCTCCTCCTATGATGCAGCTATTGTTATGCTTCACGTTGTTCCAAAAATCCCTTAAACTATCCTTCTTTTTAAATTCTTCTTTCACTTTGCTGTTCTGATTGCGTGTTTTTGCTACCTTGTCTTCCATTTGCTGATTCCATCCTCTCTGTCATCCACCTTACTGTTTATTCCTTGTAGTGTATTCTTCATTTAGATATTGCATTCTTCATTTCTGACTGCTTCATTTTTATGGTTTCCATATCCTTTTTAATGCTTATTAATTCTTTGTTGAAGTTCTCACTAAGTTCTTTGAGAATCCTTATAACCATTTTTTTTAATCTATATCTGGTAAATTGCTTGCCTCTATTTTATTTAGCTCTCCTATTTTTTTTTTTGGGGGGGGGGGCATGATTCTTTGTCTCCCTATTTTGACTGACTCTTTGTGTTTGTTTCTATATATTAGATAGATATGCTATGACTTTCAGTCTTGATAGAGTGGCCTTCCATAGTAGGTGTTCTGTGGGACCCAGTGGTGCAGTCTCCTTGATCAGCTGACATGGGTACTCCAGAAATGTCCATTGTTTGGCTTATATGGGCCCTCCTGTTGTAATTTAGTCTTGATTGCTACTGGCCCCTTAGTACCTGAGATCAGCCCTCAGAATGGCTACCGTATTTTCCGGCATATAAGACGACTGGGCGTATAGAAGATTTTCCTGGGTTAAAAAGTCGTCTTATATGCTGGAAAATACGGTAATTGTGAGGCTCAACCATGACCTTTACATGTAACCTGCTGTGCAGGTACTAACTACACAAAGCAGAATTTGCCTCAGCAGGGTTTGGTGCCCACAAAATCTCACTTTGGATATGCCACTTGTGAAGTTAATTGGATCCTGCTTTAATGTTATCTGAAGCTAATCACTTGGTGTGTTGGTTCTGGACTTCTATGAGGGACTTCGATGCAAGCCAATGTCAGACGCTGCCTTTGACTGGCCCTGGGCAACCTGTTTGTAGCTACAAAGTGATCCACAGTTTGTGGCTTCCTCTGATAGCCCTGAGTGTGCCTGGGAGGGACCTAGCTGTGCACCAAGGCCACTTTTACCACCACCAGGCCTAGGAGTGGTAAACTTCAGATTTGCCTCTACCTGCCTCCACTTGCTGGCTGCCTGAAAGGCTCATTCAGTGAAAGAGCCTCTGACAGTATTTGAGTTTCATAAAGTAGGTTCTCAGTGAATCACAAGGTAGGAGTGAGTGATGTTCATCATGCTGATGCAGGTTCAACTCAGTGCCAGTGCTGGGTCTGAGGCCACTCAGCAAATTCCCCAGGGTATACCAAACCCAGCTACCACTCACCAGGTACACCCAAACTTTTGTGGTTTGGGGCAGGGTCTCAGGGAGTTATCAGGGTGAGGCCAGCAGAGTCTGTCCAGCCCAGAAAGACCAAGATTTGGCTCTGAGATGGAGGGTCCTGCACCGGTCAGACCTGAGGGAAAATAGCTCCTGTTCCAGAGCCACATAATGAAGTCCATCCAAGATTCTGTTAATAGCCTGATATCAGCAGTATGGGAACCCCCAGGAGTTAGGAGGATGGTGCTAGTTGATCTCCTATGAGGGAGAAGTGCCAGTTAGGCTTGGGGAAGGTGGTGGGAGTGGCCCCCATCCCAGAGCCATACCACTCAGTCTGTACAGGTTCTGCCTAGAACTCAGCAGGTAGGGCCACCAGAAGTTGAGCAGGTGGGGCCACCTGGAACCTGGAGAGTGGGCCTAGAGAATCTCCCATGAGGGGAAGGTGCTAGTCAGTTTTATAGGAAAGTGGGAGGTATGGCCCCCACCCTAAGGCTACACCACTCAGTCCTTGATACCCCCTGAGTCTGCACAGACCTTCGCAACCCATACCAAGCAATTGCCTCCTCAGGAGGGCTTGGACTCCACAGGATTGGAGTATAGGGAGTTCAGAGGGTGGGGCAATAGCATTCCCCAGGTTGATGCTAAGGAAGGGAGTGCTCCTTCCAAGAAAGATGTGAAGGTAATTGGATCCTGCTTTAATGTTATCTGAAGCTAGACACTTGGTGTGTTGGTTGCAGTACAAGAGTGTGACTCAGCAGCTGTCCCCCTCAACTCTCTCCCTAGAGCTATAAACCCCAGTATCTCTTCACAAAACTCAAGTCTGCTTCACCCTATCTCTGCTGGAGTCCAGGATCAGTGGCTACAAATGAATTTTGCACATTGGCCCTTTAGGAGTATGCCAGTATCTCTAGCAGACTCCTGTCTCTCCCTTCCAGACAGAATCCCTTCTGATTTTCACAGCCAGATGTTATGTGGGGCCTCTTCCCAGTTCTGGTGCTCTAGGCACAACTGAGATATCCCTCTGGAATCTCTGTTGCCACCAGTGGGAGCAGGCCAAGCCCTTTTCATGCCTCCCCCCTTCCTACCCGTCTCAATGTGGCTTCTTCTGTAAATCATTGGTTATAAGACTTCTGTTTAGGTAGTCTTCAATTGGTTCTTCAGGTTGATTGTCCTATATTTTCACTGTAATTCGTTTGGTCCTGGTAGGAGGTGAGTGTAATATCCACCTAATCTGACACCATCTTGGATTTTGAGAATGTTTTTCAATCTTTTCCCCAAAGCAACAAAATGTGCATATAAGCAACTTGCACATAGTGTGTGTGTGTGATAGATTTAGGACTGAACAAGCTTAACTTATATCAAGGATTGTTAAAAAAATGTCAGGTAGAGTCTTTTTTCAAGAACAGGGAGCACACGTACATCATAGCTTGGATATTTTGTTTTTCCTTTTGTGTAATGTGGTCTTATTGGTAAATAAATCCTAAGGAGTTAATTTAGTTTCCATCTAAATGCATGATCAGCACATTCTATCTGATGTAGTTTGTATTCACTACATTGATTAAGGAACAAATAAACCTCTGGCTCCTTATAGTTCAAGAGGGCCAGGTTAGATTTCTAGCTCCTCAGTCTCTGAGACTTCCTCTAAAGTAGTGTTGTTCAATAGAACTTTATGAGATGGTGAAAACATTCTGTAATATCTGTGCCATCCAATGTGATAGCCACTAGTCACATGTGGTGATTAAGCTCTTGAAATGTGGCAAGTATGCTGATAAACTACATTTTAAGTTCTATTTAAGTGTAATTACTTTACATTTAAATGTAAATAGCCACATGTGGCTAATGGCTACAATATTGGACAGTGCAGCTATAGAGGATTATGAACAATATGTTACACTTGAGATGGTTTAATTGAAGACGTCAATGTATCAGTTACAATAAATGATGAAGGATTAAGCTTGGACAATATTGCAATCTACTCCTCTGGCAGAATATTTGTAGACCGTGTTTAGCTGCATGCAAACTTGAGAAGGAAATCAACACACAGCAATGTAATAAACTGAAAAGGCAATTTCAAAGGAAATGTAAGTAAGATTCAGTTAACAAACTATACTAAAATGAAGACAGAAGGAAAATAATCTTTTCAAAGGCAAAGGAGCCAAAAATTCACAGTAAAACATCTTCCCCTTTCTCGTTCAACTAGAGAACAGAAGCAGAACAAAAAGGAAAGGTTAGGAAGGACTATGGGTAAGCCCAGAGTCTCATTGTTTCAATGTGTGCAAGTATTTATGTGGCAAGGGAGTAATTGGTAGTGACTACAAAAACATTGATTTGAAAAGGTATGAGCCAACGGGGACCTATAGTCCAAAATATTAGTACCACTGTAATCCAGAAAACCCCTGGAACTTGCAAATCAGACTGTTTATTTTGCTAGCATGACAAAGGTAACATTTCAAATGATTTGCTTCTATGGTCAGCACTCTGAAGTTACTATTCTATGCTTTCTGGTTAAAAAACAAAACAAAAAAGCAAAACATCCCAAACCTCTCCTTATTGCATAGCCGGTTATGAATGTAAATTCTTCGACAAGCAAATAAAAATATACCCCAGGATGCAAATTAAATTATGCTTCCCTGAAATTCTCATTTTGTATTATTTTAAGAAGTGTCTACATCTGTCATTACTATTTAGCACATATTTACCATGTTATATCAGTGGTGATGGTAAGCTTTCTTTCTGAAAGATACATTTCTTTCACATTCACTTCTTGAAACTTATTTTCACTTGTGTAGAGATAATAGAGTGAGTTTTTAGATGTTTAAATGCTGCTCTTTAAAAATATTAATATTTCAGCATGCATTTCTTACTGCAGAGGGCAAAAAGGCAGATTTTGTTTAGTTATTATATATTGGTGATATTTTATTGTTGTTTGAATCATTAAGCATTAAAAAGCTCATTAATTGGCTACTTATTCAAGTGCACACAGCATATCCTAAAAAGCACATAAAATTAGTCTGAATGACTTAAAAAATAATTCAATTCAACATGTACCTTGCTCTCTGAAGAATAAGTAACATGGAGATAGTCATACAATGTGTTTAAAATCCCCTCTTAGTATAGCTTATGGAACAAAATGAGTGACACATCGGGAGCCATAGAAAAGGAGTGCCATAGTTACCCAGCCGAAGGCAAGTTACCGGTTGGGAGATTGCATTTGAATTTTGCTTGTGTTTTAAAATCAGTCTTTTCTTTATATAATAGCACAGTAATATATAAATACTAGAGAAAACCATAGATTGAAACACAACTCTTGCTAATATTTTGGTTAATTTTTTGCATTTTTAGGTTGATTTCACCTATCTACAATCACACAGTTTCAATACTTATTGTTTTGCTTGGCATTAAAAGACTAACATGTTCCCCATTGCTTTATAACATTTAGAAACATTATTTTCTTACTGACTATAAACTTTTGACCAAACCCACTATGACTGAATGGCTAACTCAAAGACTCAGGAATCGTTATCTAGTCTGCAGATTACTCAGAACTCTTAATGTTGTTTGAAATTCCCCTGGTTGTTATAATCTTCAAAAGTAGTTTAACATGACACATAAGATGAGCAAAATCAGTAAAATTTCCTTCTTATATATAATCTAGTTGATTTAGCTCTTTTAGAAGAAAGGCAGAACTAATTTAAGAAACTACCTTTAAATTCTCAGACTGTCACTCATTGTAGTCTCCCTAGTTCCAAAGTCTGAAAGTGAATGGGAAGCACCTGAGAAGGTTAGATGCCAGAAGAGCAAAGTGCCTGGGGACAGAGGTTAAAGAGCATTTCTTAACCTGCTAAAGAGGGAAGCAGTGCTTTGAAAGAGAATCAGGAAACTTCTGGTCTCAAATTCTCCCAGAGGATGTTGACTGTTTTTGAGGCACAGACAAGGTGGCTGCACCTGTGTTGAATTATCTAAATAGTCTTTGCCTCAATAGGCTAGGGCAGTGGTCGACAAACTCATTAGTCAACAGAGTCAAATATCAACAGTACAACGATTGAAATTTCTTTTGAGAGCCGAAAACCGACTTCTGTGCATGGGCCAGGAAGTTTCAATCGCACTGTATGTGCGCGCCTGCACATGGTATTTTGTGGAAGAGCCACACTCAAGGGGCCAAAGAGCCGCATGTGGCTCGTGAGCCACAGTTTGCCGACCACTGGGCTAGAGGAAAAACAGAAGCCTGTTCAAGATCAGAGAAACCAAGGGAAGGAAGTAATTTTCAAATGTAAGAGGAAAGGTCAAAGACACTGAAGATGTCAAAGAAGTAAAGAGAGAGAAATTTCCATCGGATTTGGTAAGATAAATGCTTTCTAAGAGAAAAAGTTTAGTAAAATTCATAAGAATAAGAAGTTCACATTATTAAGAAGCTTTGGAATAGTAAAGAATGAATGGAAATAGTAGGTATAGATTACAAATTTGAGGCTCTTAAATATAGAAGGAATTAGGGAAATAAGATTTTTTTCTTTAGGATTTAGCATTCATAAGTGTTCTCTTAAGATATAAAAAGTCTGTACTAGTTTTCTAATGCTGTTGTATATTTTCACAAGTTTATTGACTTAAAATAACAGTTCTGTAGGTCCGAAGTCTAATACAAGGATTAGGGTTAGGGTTAAGGTTAGGGACTAAAAACAAGGCGTCTGCAGGGCTATTCCTTACTATGGACTTAGGGAGGGATTCATTCCCTTGCCTTTTCTAGCTTCTAGAGGCCACCAGCATTCTTGGGCTTGTGACCCCTTTTCACCATCGTCAAAGCTAACAGAGGCAAGTCAGGTCCTTCTCATGTGGCATCATTCTGACCTTGCTTCAGCTGTCATTTTCTTCTCTGACCTTCTTCTCCTGCCTCTCTCTTCCACCTTCATGGGCCTTATGCTTAAATTGGCCTCACCTAGAAGATCCAGGATAAATGTCCTATCTCAAGGTCCTTAATTGCACCTACAAGATTTATTTTGCCATGGAAGGTAACTCTCACAGGTACTAGGATTAGGATATGGACATTTTAGGACACCATTATTCGGCTTGCTACAATACCTGCAGCTATGCGTAAACTGAGACAGAAGAATTCAGTGAAGAGGAACATACTGAATTGATGGCGGGGGAGAATATAAGCACTGTAGAGCACTAAGATGCTTCAGCACTCAAGAAAGACAATTAACTTAAATCATGAAGAGTAAGCTATCTTGTCTCCCAGCGAAAAGAAGGAAGAGACAGCTTCTGTAGATACAGATATATATCTATGTATGTGTAGATATAGATAGCTCTATCAATAGATCTATAAGTATATGAAAAGAGAGAGAAACAGTTACAGAAATAGAGATAAGATAAAAGATGGAGCTTAGAACATGTGATCAGTGATGGGATCTGTGGGAAGATGTAGGGCTTCAAGTAAAAGTCTGCCTTAAAAAGTGTTTGGGGCTCTAAATAATACTAAAGAGGATGCATAAAAGGATGGCAAGTGACATTAAGGATCCTGATAATACTTAACAGTAAAATTGTGTAGTGGGTCAAATCTGTATGGGACTAAATATTCCTCCAACAATGATCAGTCCAAGTAGAAAAGAGGAAAACAAAACTGATTCAGTACTTCACTGAGTGCCTTAAGAAGCTTAGTATTATACTGATCACCAGAGCACTAAAGTTTCACATGTGCTTTGTCATAGCTATCACATTAGAAGGTAAGGAAATTTAGGAATTTAATTAATGAATCTAAGCTCTAATCTTATAATGCTATTTTATTTATGTAATAGCATAATTTATCTCAAGCATTTTAAAAATGTTGAGAATGTAAGAGCTTTAGCTTTGGTTTCAGAAGTACCTGTATTGGAATTTTGGCTGTCACTAATTAGTTATATAACTTAATGAATTGCAGCCTTAGTTTCCCTGTAAGTAAAAAAGAATCATACTTAACTTGTTGGGTTTTTAAGATGAAAAGGAATATAACATTGCTAATAACATTTGGCATATAGGATATATTCAATCAGTTATTTTTATAACATAATAAATGGGGAAAAGTCACAAAATCCTTAATATGCTTTTGATAAATCTACCTGACCAAAATGTTGTAAACTAGTTCAACAACTGCTTTTGTTTTTCACTTTTATACTCCGTAAATGATACATTTGAGAAATTTCCTTTGAGTTTCACAGTAAATTGGCAAAGTAATGATTTTACATTTGGTTCTTTTCTTAATGTCTAATGGAAGTAAAGTAACTTCTAGATTATTTCAAATGCAGTGAAAACATAAATAGCAGTAGTTTGCCAGCTGCAAAATTGATGCTGAAGGTACTTAAATGGTACACAAAATGTTGAATGCCATAATCACAAGCCAGTTCAGTGCTGCCACTTGGCTGGAAACATGAGCTAATGTTTTAAAGTAAGTAGAACATCTCTCCCTTAAAGTAGTCTGTTAGATTGCAGTTTGGGAGCTTTGAACAGTCAATATGTAATATGGCCTATATCAGTTCTGGATCCTTTTCTTGTGTTCTCCCCAATAATCCCATTCTGTGTGAAGTTTAAGAATCATCCTAAGTAATAAAAGCCTAATATGCTAAGTGTCCGATCGTCCCATCATCTGTTCAACTAATCAAAGCATAATATGCTAAGGCTGCTCAACCACTTGCTGTGATGTGCACTGACCACCAGTCTGGCCAATTGGGACTGTGCGAGAGGGGTCAGACACACCCTGGAGCCCTCCATGGTCTCTCCTTGGGTGGCCAACCTCCTGCATCCTTCTCTGGCCCTGATCGTGTACCAGTGGGGTACTTCCACCTTGTCTGTGCCCTCTAGCAATCTGGGACCCTCAGAGGATGTCAGAGAGCCGGTTTCAGCCTGATCCTGCCGGTCAGTGCCAGGGACCCCACTGGTGCATGAATTCGTGCACTGGACCTCTAGCATACCTATAAGGTGCTTGATGAGCCTCTTGATGGCACTTTTACATTCTTGAATATTCTATTAGTGATCTGTCTTTCCCATGAATAACCTTGTAGATAACACAAAGCCATATGTCTCATTTTCTCAAGTGAGTTAACACTGGATAGGCAAAATTTACATTTTAAATATATTCTAGGTCTTGGAATATTATTTAAAGGGAGTTCTTTTCCCTCAGGATAAAAATTTTCTGTTAATGGGAAAATTATTATATTTTAACACTTGTCATTCTACCTCTTCCATAAATTTTCTGAGATCTCTCAGATAGCTATAAGACAAACCAAATGCAGAAACTTTTATTCTAAGTATTTCCTTTGGTTGGAGAAGATCTGTGAGCACCTATCTGTATACACACCCCAGAGTGCCATACTTGTCACCACGTCTGCTGCTTGAGAACTCACAGCTTCGCTTTCATTTAGTTAATAAAATACTTAGATTATGCATATGAGCTGTTAATTTTGTTATTGGAATCCAGGCTGTCACTTCATCAGTGCCTCTTCTATGCATAATCTTTCAAGTGAATAGTTCCCTTTTCCCCTTGTGTTCCTAAGATGCTGTAAACCAGTGAGAAGACATGGGTAGAAATCCATTACACAGACCACCCTGTAATCAGATTTTTGTCCCCTCACCTTATCCTTTATTTCCCTCCCTCAAATACAGATATGACTTAAAGTAGAGGAAATTGCTGCAGATATACCTTGTTTTATTGCATTTTGCATTATTGCACTTCACAGGTGTTATGTATTTTACAAACTGAAGGCAAAACCCTCCACCAGCATAAAGATTATGAATCACTTTATTGTGGTGCTCTGGAACCAAACCCACAATATCTCTGAGGTGTGCCTATATTGAAGTTGTATAGCAGCTTTTTGTGCAAATTTGCTTGCTTAGCAAACTGTTTTCTCATTTGTCAGTGCCTCTGTACTTGCCCTTCTGCCTTTATTCTGGGTTCTATCCTTTCTCATAAGGGACATGGCAAGGCATTGAGACATCCTCTTGATCACTCATCCTTAGCTTCTGTTCTATTACTAGCTCTTGGTCTGTAACTTTCTCCAATCTTTATTATCCTAAACAACAACAAAGCAAGCCCTTCCTAAACCTCACCTTTCCTTTTCATTATAATTTTATCTCTTTTCTTTCTAACAAAGGCACGGTTATTTGAAAATAAAATATACTTGCTATCTCAAGTTCTTCACTTTCCATAAATTCCCAACCTGTGAGGGAGGCAGGTATCAAAACAAGAGAAAGCTTACTTTAAAACATGCGGTTTCTCTGCTATGTTGCAATTTGACATTTCCTTTGGGAAAACAGTACTTCAATTTTGGAAAATGCTCCCTAGCTGATTTTCTTGTGAAAATCACTACCTTAATGCAATTCCTCAGAGTTAACACTCACTATCCCCCAGGGTTTTCTCACTATATGCCTTCCAACTGGCAAACTCTGATGCTCTTTTTCAGCTTTGTCTTAGTTGAGCTACCTGAATTCTTGTGAACTTTCTGACCATGCCTTCTTGGTAATCCTTTCTTGCCTAAATTGGTTTCCTTTTTACCACTTCCTTCATTTCCACTTACTGCTAATACTGCTGTTTCTCCAGCTGCTCCTCTCTTTGTCCATGATCTCCTTGAGGGTCTTGGGTATGTAAATGTTCAGCCCATTTATCCACTGACAAGTCTCACATATGTCTCACTGTTCCCTGGTCCTAGATAAGTGTAGGTTTCTGTTTCATACACCTGGCATCTTAAAATGCATCCAAGTCCTACTCAAATTTTAAATTATTTAGTTGAAATATTTTAATTATTTATCTGTCTGTCCTTCCTACTAGTCTGTGAACTCATTAAAAGCAGAATATATATATATATATCCTAATATTTCCAGTACCTACACTGTGTTGAGTGAAGGATCAAATATTAGAAACTAATATAGTTCATAATGATCTTGTCTGTTAATACAGTGTGTAAACTCTGTATAGAATGGTCAAATTAACACAAAAACTCCCCATAGAATTCTTAAATAACTGAGAAGTAACAGAAGAATATTACATGTGGTAAATGATAAAGGAACATTTCAATTAAATTTCTCTGGGAATATTTATGACTTATAACTGTTGAAAATATTTTCCTGCATACCTAAGATATGAGAAATTATTTATTCTATGAAAATAATAGGTAGTATTAGCTTCACCATTTAAGTATCAGTAAAGTTATTATCGAGGAAGAAATTGAGTTTTAATTGAAACAATTATGGTCTAACATAGGATTAGCAAACTACAGCTGATACTGGCAGGACAAATATGTCCCATGGCTTGTGTTTGTATATTTAGCAAGCTAGGAATGGTTTTCACATTTTTAATTAATTTATTTTTTGTTAATCCTCACCTGAGGATATTTTTTCATTGAAAAATCAATGTGAGAGAGTCACATCGATTGGTTGCCTCCCACAGGTGCCCTGAACAGGACAAGGGATTAGACCTGCAATCCAAGTACATGCCCTTGACCTGCCATTGAACCCAGGACCTTCTGTGTATGAGCTGATGCTCTAACCACTGAGAACACTGGCCAGGATGGTTTTTACATTTTAATGTGTTGTTTTAAAACATTAGAAGAAGGAGGTGAAAAAGAATAAGGGGGTGGGGACCGGGAGAAAGGAGGGGTAGGAACAGATTCTTGAATTTGGCCATGTTGAGCAATGTCAAGTGATATTTACAATACATTTATTTCAATCACAGTCCGAATCAAAATGATAAACCTAGGATACATATGTATCTGCTTATTAGCTTCATCAAGTAGTTAAATTCATAACATTTCCTATTATATATCAGATATATCCACAATATATTAGTTTTTCTTATACTGGACAAAAGTCACAAAGACATTATATTTTAGTACTTAATAGGAGTTGGGAAAACACTTAAAGGCTTCTTTTTTTTTAATAGCATCTATAGGTGTACAACTTGTTTGATACAATTGAAAACATGAAAAAGTACCTGGTCAAACAAATAGACAAAATACTTCTTGCAAAATTTTTTC
Source organism: Eptesicus fuscus (assembly GCF_027574615.1). Classification (NCBI taxonomy): domain Eukaryota; kingdom Metazoa; phylum Chordata; class Mammalia; order Chiroptera; family Vespertilionidae; genus Eptesicus; species Eptesicus fuscus. Next base: position 76,897,703 of record NC_072475.1, on the reverse strand, counting down.
AGATTTTTACCAGCCATTCAATAATCAAATTAAATGTACTTATTTTTATTTTGACATTGATATTATTTTTGATTATATATATATATATTATTATTATATAATAATATATAATAATTATTTTTGATTATATATATATATATTATTTTTGATATATATATATATATATATATAATATATATAATATATATATATTATTATAACAAATTGGGAATTGGGATTAAGTGAGTTAAGATTCATATGACATTCTAAGGAATATGCAAGTATACATAATGTAACTGATACTGTATTATAGCAGACTTCATCCACAACTGGATGACTAGGGTGAGATTTAGGGTAATTGTTTTGAGGGAATTTACCTTTACCATCCTCTTCTGTTGTCTAACTTGTGCAGCATGAGGGAATTGCTCAATTCCCACTCAACTGCATTTTTGCTGTTCATCAAGCCTATATCTGTATTTTCCCTCTATTTACTTACATGCTGGATGTTAAAATACTAACTGAAGACTATGGTGAAAAAATAGGTCATATTCAGTGTCTTTGGCTTTTCCCCTTCCTTCCCTAGGCTTCCTCCAATTTGTGCCCATCACTATTATGGCTATACTAGAGGCCCGGTGCACAAAATTCGTGCACGGAGGGGTGTTGTCCCTCAGCCCAGCCTGTACCCTCTCCAATATGGGACCCCTCGAGGGGTGTCCAACTGCCCATTTAGGCCCGATCCCAGGGATCGGGCCTAAACGGGCAGTCGGACATCCCTCTCACAATCCAGGACTGCTGGCTCCCAACTGCTTGCCTGCCTGCCTTCCTGATTGCCCCTAACCGCTTCTGCCTGCCAGCCTGATCACCCCCTAACCACTTCGCTGCCAGCCTGTTTGCCCCCAACTTCCCTCCTCTGCCGGCCTGGTCACACCTAACTGCCCTCTCCTGCAGGGTTGATCACCTCCAACTGCCCTCCCTTGCAGGCCTGGTCCTTTTCAACTGCCCTCCCTTGCAGGCCGGGTGCCTCCCAACTGCCCTCTCCTGCTGGCCTTCTTGTGGTGACCATCTTGTGTCCACATGGGGGCAGGATCTTTACCACATGGGGGCAGTTATATTGTGTGTTGCAGTGATGATCAATCTGCATATCACTCTTTTATTAGATAGGATAGAGGCCTGGTACATGGGTGGGGGCCAGCTGGTTTGCCCTGAAGGGTGTCCCAGATCAGGTGGGGGTTCCCTTGGGGTGTGGGGCAGCCTGAGCGAGGGGCCTGTGGTGGTTTGCAGGCCAGCCATGCCCCCTGGCAACCCAAGCAGAGGCCCTGTTATCTGGAATTTATTTTCCTTCTACAATTAAAACTTTGTAGCCTGGAGCAGAGCCAAGCCTGGGGCTCCCTCCGAGGCCGCAGTCATTGTGTTGGGGTTATAATTGAAACTATGTTGCCTTAAGCAGGTGAGCCTGGTCAGGGTGTGTGGAAAGCTTTGCTTCCCCTGTTGCCGGCGGCAACCCTGGCCTGCTCTCTCAAGCTCCATTCTGCCGCCATTTGTTTGAATTTGTTTACCTTCTATAATTGAAACTTTGTAGCTTGAGTGGAGGCTCAGGCCTGGCAAGGGCAGGCGGAAAGTTTGGCTTCCTCTGTTACCTAGGAAACCTTGCTCTCTGTGGCTGTAGCCATCTTGGTTTGGGTTAATTTGCATACTTGCTCTGATTGGATGGTGGGCGTGGCTTGTGGGTGTGTCGGAGGTATGGTAAATTTGCATATTTGTCTATTATTAGGTAGGATGGTCCCAGGACTCACATTCTAGACTGAAGAACTGTATTAGATTAAAATGTACATGGGTTTCAGAAGTATGAGAAAGGAATATGACATTCTTTTACTTGGGGAGCAGACAGATCTGTAAGTGACATGCTTGCTTTGTGATTTACTTGTGATTAAAATTGCAAATAATTATATAAAATTATATTAATTTTTAAATGTATATTTATATTGCATAAACCTAAATGTAAACAAAGTACCAAAATATACCATCCAGTTTTAGAGTTATGGACACAGGCACAAAAAATTGTATGTTTAAAACTGAATTTAAAATTAATGCACAATTCAGCCTGGGATTTTTCAGAGCAGGTGTGTTATGTCCAGAATAACTGTTTATACAGCTTGCGAAATTGAAATAATGACAAAATTGAACCTGTTTGATTGCTGAAGGTTTTGTTACATAGGAAGTGTGGTAGTCAACCATATCCCTGAGAGATGTACATCAAGACCCCCCCCATGACTTCTTGAAATCTCAAATAGAACCAAATACAGTCCTAATATATAAAAACCCAGGGTCCAAAACGACAAATCAAAGGCTCGACCAAACACCAGAAGTCAGTCCTACAGTCTGTGCTGGGTTGCCATGTTGACCCAGCACTGACTGCTGCCAGTGTGCGCGCAGTGACCCAGCACTCACTGCCGAGGGGGTTGCAGATCAGGCCCAGAGAGAGGCCTGAAGAGAGAGGCAGGGTCTGATCCGCAGCCTCCGTGGCAGCTATTGATCAGCCGTTGCCTCTCTCTTTCTCTCTAGGATTTGCCAGCAGCCATGCCTCTGTTTCTCTCAGGGCCTCCCTGGGGGCTGCTGATCAGCCCCTGTCTGTGATCAGGCCTGGAGATAGGCCTGGAGACACTGACTGGCATAGAAACCGACCAATCAGAACCAAATCTGGGTGAACTGTGAGGAGCCAATGGCTGCCTAGGGGGAAGAGCTTTTGATGCTGACTGCATAGAAACTGACCAATCAGAACCAAATTGGCTGGCAGGGGAGGGAAGTTAGGGGTGATCAGGCAGGCAGAGGCAATTAGGGGTGATCAGGCCAGCAGGGGAGAGTCATTGGGGGTGAGATCAGGCTGGCAGAGGAGGGCAGTTGGGGACAACCAGGCCAGCAGGGGCGGGCAGTTGGGGGAGAGATCAGACCTGCAGGGGAAGGCAGTTGGGGGCAAGATCAAGCCCACAGGGGAGGACAGTTGGGGGCAACCAGGCTGTCAGGGGAGGGTAGTTAGGGGTGATCAGGCAGTCAGAGGCAGTAGGGGGCGAGAACAGGCTGGCAAGGGAGAGCAGTTGGGGGCAAGATCAGGCCGGCAGGGGAGGGCAGTTAGGGGCAATCAGGCAGGCAGGTAGAGACAGTTATGGGGGATCAGGCAGGCAGGTGAGTGGTTAGGAGCCAGCAGTCCCAGATTGAGAGAAGGATGTCCGACTGCTGGTTTAGGTATGATACCACAGTTGGACATCCCCCAAGGGGTCCCTGATTGGAGAGGGTGCAGGCTGGGCTGAGGGAACCCCCGCTCCATGCATGAATTTTGTTTACCAGGCCATTAGTATACCTATAATAATGTCTAATTCATAAAGTAAGCACAGTAAAATATTAGCAACAATAACTAATAATAAAATAGAACAATTATAATAATGCCCTGTAATAGAAGTTATGAGAATGACATTGGGGACATTATTGATAAAAATAAGGGTTGCTTAAACACAAGCATTGTGATACCATGACAACTGATTTGATATATGAGACAGATATCTAAGTGACTAACAGGCAGAGAATGTATTCAGCCTGGATACCTTGGACAAAGGAATGATTCATTACTCAGTACAATGCACATTTAAAACATATGAATTATTTAATTCTAGAACTTTTTACTTATTCTTTTCAGACAACCTTTGACCATGGGTAATTGAAACCAGGAAAAACAAAACAGTGGATAAGGGTGGAGCTACTGTACACACACACAAAAAAAGATTAGAAGGGTCATTGTAGTTCTATGAGAGAGAAAACACACAAAAAATATCAACTGAGGGCATGATATTTTCACCAGGAGTAAGAGAAGAGATAGAATAATCTCAGTTTATATAAGACATTTGTCTCAGCTGTAGAAAATTTTAGAAGTAAAACAAGACATTCATCATTAGCTTCTAGATTATAGGCATATACTTTTGGATTAGATTTATTTATCTACATCAGGAATAAGCATTTAACCACAGTAAAGGATTACATAGGATCTTTTGAAATAGTACAGATTTCCACACAAACTGCATTGCAATTGGTCATCCAAGCACTCTCTGGAAAGATGGTTTATACTCACAGTCAGTCACATACAAAAACAATAGTTGAATTGTTGAAAGGAAGTGTTTGAATGACAAGTTTTTTTCTCACAGCCTGATAAAAATCTTTAGCACTCTGAGTGTAAAATAAAATAATCTACAAGGCTTTCACAAACAAGATTCCTTTCCAGGGTTGATGGGAAGGTTACAAAAATCCTACAAGGCTTTTGGAAATCACTGACTCAAATAGAAAATTCATGAAAGCTGAGACAAAACCAAATTAAGTTGGACCAACTCAACTCAGTGTTACAAAATATTTGCCAAAATGCTTCTCAAGTGAAATACAGAGGAGGCAACTTTGTTTGTATACAAAATCACTCAGGTGCCTCTGGAAATCAGTAACTGTGAAGTGCAAAGCTAAATCTCTCAACTCATTCATATATCATTTGAAAATTATGGATAAGATGGCCAAGTGAGACAGAATAATAAAAAATCTAGAGTTATATAAAATGATTGAAGCTTTTCAATTATTTCAACAATGGTTGAGTATTAATTCATATGTATCTCTAAATATTGATGGTCACAGAAAGTCTTATTTAGAAACATATATGCCCTTATGGAATAAATTTACTTTTTAAAAATAATTGAATTTTTAAAATATTTTTTACACTGAAGCTGGTCTTGAAAAAAGCACAAGAATTTGCAGGGATGTTGAGGAATGGTGATGATGGGTAAGAATATAGAAAAAAGCAATAAAGAAAATATTAGGACAAGAACCTAATTACATAATCACCAAATCAGAAAAATAGTGCTGCAAAGATTTTTAGAAAGGTCAGCTAGTCTATCTTCTCTGTCATTAGGCAAACTTACTAGTAGTTGAAAAAATTAATCCTATACTTGTTTTAAAGGCTAGCAAATAAAATGATTTTCCAAGTTTATGTTCAGAGCTTAACAGACCCCCTCTGTCAGCAGATCTTTACAGATATCTAACCTAAATCCCATAAGCTTTAAGTCTATTTGTTCCAGTTAGAACACAGAAAAAAATGACTTGTTATAATGATATCCTATCTAATAAAGAGAGAATATGCTAATTGACCTTCACACCCTCACAAAGATGGTGGTGCCCACAGCCAATAAGGAGGGAATATGCTAATTGACTGATACGCCCTCAAATATGGTGGCACCCACAGCCACAAAATGGCAGCGCCCAGTCCCCTCAGCCCTGCTGGGGCAGCAGGCAGGTCCGGCCACTCTGCCTGCCTGCCTCCAGAGTCCCCCAGTCCCCTCAGCCCCCCAGCCGCCCAGGGACAGCCTGAGGCACAGGCAAGCCTTGGATGGCAGGTGCCCAGCTGTCCAGGGCTACCAGAGGCTCAGACAACCAGGGCCAGCCGAGGCTTGTGCTGCCGGCAGTGGCAGCAGCAGAGGTGTGATGGGGGTGTCGCCTTCCCCTGATTGCTGGGTCACCTCCCGCCCTTGAGGGCTCCCAGACTGTGAGAGGGGGCAGGCTGGGCTGAGGGACCCATCTCCAGTGCATGAATTTTCATGCACTGGGCCTCCTAGTATACCAATAAACTTTAGTACAATTCAAATAAATAATGAATAATAAGGAATATTTACAAAATAAAAACATTACTCCTTTATCTTAATTCATATATAATTTTTGTTCAATCTAACTTTTGTTGTAAAAGTATATGAAACTCCATCATATTTTTAAAAAGATGATTTTAAAGACTGCAATACCGATTTTTGAGATGGTAGCATCATTGTAGAGAACAAATACTCATATTCCAGCATAGTGTGCAAGTCAAAATGATCTTCTTGAGTGAATTATAAATTGAGCCATTTGAGAGTCATTGTGCTGAACAGTTAGCTATTGAAGTCTTCCTTCCTCTCTCCATCCTTCTATTCATTTCTTTCAGAGACACTATCATTTAGCTTTAGTTCTGGATTGTTTTCTGAAACATTAAATCTTTATAGGAAGAAAACAGAATTGACTAGAATATTTATCATACTATTTATGATTGCATGGGACAGAAAATTGTAATGTTGCTGGCATCATTTAAGTTTTATGGAGAGGGAGTTTAGATTCAATCCTAAAGATTGCAATATTTGGCAGAAATTTAGCACTTATTATTCATTTTTTTATTTACTTGTTTATTTATATATTTATTTTTGTGAAGTTTCAAACAGTTTCACTTTATCTTTTGCATTTGGAAACTTAAAGTCACTGAAACACCACAGATTTTTAAAAATATATATATATATTTTTAATTACAGTTTACATGCAACACTCTTTTGTATTAGTTTCTGGTGTATACAGCACAGTGGCCAGACTATCATATACTTTACATAGTAATCCCCCTGACATTTCAAGTACCCACCTGGCACCACACATAGTTATTACAATATTATTCACCATATCCCTCATATTATATTCCACATCCTGTGACTATTCTGTAACTACCAATTAGTACTTCTTAATCCCTTCCCCTTTTGTATCTGGCTGCCCAACCTTTCACTTATCTGGCAACCACCAATCCATTCTCATTACCATGAGTCCGTTTCTTGTCCTTTAGACTCCACATAGAAGTGAAATCATATGATTTTTGTCTTTCTCTGTCTGACTTATTTCACAATATACTCTAGGTCCATCCATGCTGTCAAATATGGTAAGATCTGATTGTTTTTTATGGCTCAGTAACATTCCATTGTATATATGTACCACCATGTTTTTATCCACTCATCTATTGATTAGCACTTGTGTTGCTTCCATATCTTGGCTATTGTAAATGACACTGCAATGAACATAGGGGTCCATATATTCTCTCAAATGAGTGTTTTGGGTTTCTTCAGATATATCCCCAGAAATTGAAACATTGGGTCATAAGGCAGTTCCATATTTAATTTTTTGAGGAATCTCCATACTGTTGTCCATAGTGGCTGCACAAATCTGCATTCCCACCAAGGGTGCACCAGGGTTACCTTTTCTCCACATCCTTGTCAGCACTTGTTTGTTGATTTATTGATGACAGCCATTCTGACAGTTGTGAGGTGATATCTCTTTGTGGTTTTAATTTGCATCTCTTTGATGCTTAGTAATGTTGAACATCTTTTCATATGTTTGTTGACCATCAGTATGTTCTCTTTGGAGAAGTATGTATTCAGGTTCTATGCTCACTTTTTTATTGGATTGTTTTATTTTTGTTGTTATTGTTTTGGTGTTGATTTGTCTGAGTTCTTTATAAATTTTGGATATTACCCTTTTATTGGATGGATCATTGGCAAATATATTCTCCCATTTAGTAGGTTTTCTTTTTGTTCTGTTGATGATTACCTTTGCTGTGCAAAAACTTTTTTATTTTGATGTCCCATTTGTTTGTTTCTTGTTTCCCTTTCCTAAGGAGATATGTCAGAAAAAAAATATTGGTAAGAGATTTTACTACCTAAGTTTTCTCCTAGGAGTTTTGTTGTTTTAAATCTTTCATTTAAGCCTTTAATCCATTTTCAGTTTATTCTTGTATTTGGTGTAAGCAAGTTGTCTAGTCTGTCTGTCTCCCCCCCTCTCTCTCTCTCTCTCTCTCTCTCTCTCTCTCTTTTTTTTTTTTCCATGATTCTGTCCAATTTTCCCAACACTATTTATTGAAGAGACTGTCTTTATCCCATAGTATGCTTTTGCCCCCTTTGTCAAAAAATTATATGTCCATATACATGTCAGTTTATTTCTCGGCTCTCTACTCTGTTCTAGTGAACTATGAGTCTGCTTTATGCCAGTACCATTCTATTTTGATTATGACAATCTTGTAGCATAGTTTGATATCATTAGTGTGATACCTCCAACTCTGTTCTTTTTTTAAATATTTTATTGATTTTTTTACAGAGAGGAAGGGAGAGGGATAGAGAGTTAGAAACATCAATCAGCTGCCTGCTGCACACCTCGTACTGGGGATAAGCCCGCAACCAAGGCACATGCCCTTGACCGCAATCGAACCTGAGACCCCTCAGTCCGCAGGCCGATGCTCCATCTATTGAGCCAAACTGGTTAGAGCTAACTTTGTTCTTTTTTTGTCAATATTGCTGTGGCTATTCAGGATTTTATGTGGTTCCATATAGATTTTTGGAATATTTGTTTAGTTCTTTAAAACATGCCATTAGCATTTTGCTAGGTATTGCATTGAATCTATAGGTTGCTTTAGGTAGTATGGATGTTTTAACTATGTTAATTCTTCCTGTCCATGAGCACAGTATATTCATCTGCCTATTGGTATCTTCTTCAATTTCTTTCTTCAGTGTCTTTGAATTTTCTTAATTAAGGTCTTTTACCTCCTTGGTTAGATTTATTACTAGGTATTTGATTTGTTGATGCAATTATAAATGAGATGGTTTTCTAAGTTTTTTTTTTCTGCAAGTTCATTATTGGCATATAAAAATATATATTTTTTAAATATTTATTTTATATCCTGCTATTTACTGAATTTATAAGTTCTAGTAAATTTTTATGAAATCTTTACGGTTCTCTTTGTATAAAACATGACATCTGCAAATATTGACAGTTTTTGTTTTTGTTGTTAACCCTTACCTGAGGATATTTTTCCATTGATTTTTAGAGAGAGTGGAAGAAATGGGGAGAGACAGAGAAACATCGATGTGAAAGAGACAGATCGATTGTTTGCCTCCCACAACCACCCTGACCAGAGCCAGTGATTGATGCTGCAACTGAGGCATGTGCTCTCGATTGGAATTGAAATCAGGACCATTCAGTCCATAGGCCAATGCTCTACCCACTGAGCAAAACTAGCTAACACATACTGACAGTTTTACTTATTTCTTTCTAATTTGAATATCCTTTATTTCTTCTTATCTGATTGCTATGGCTATGACTTCAAGTATTTTGTTGAAGAAGAGTGGTGAAAGTGGGCATCCCTATCTTATTCTTGATCTTAAGGGAAATACTTTTAGTTTTTCTCTTGTTAAGTATAATGTTAGCTGTGAGTTTGCCATATATAGCCTTTTATATTGAAGTATTTTGCCTTTGTTGCTACTTTGCTGAGCATTTTTATCACAAAAGGATACTGAATTTTGTCAAATGCTTTTGCTTCATCTATTGATATGATCATGTGATTTTTATTCTTCATTTTGTTTATGTGGAATATCATGTTAATTGATTTGTGGATGTTGAACCATCCTTGCATCCCAGGAATAATTCCCACCTGATAATGCTGTATGATCTTTTTAATGTATAATATTGCTGAATTAGATTTGCTAATGTTTTGTTGAGGGTTTTTGCATCTATGTTCATCAGGGATATTAGCCTATAATTTTCTTTATTTGTATTACTTTTATCTAGTTTTAGAATTAGGATAATGCTTACCTCATAAAATGAGCTCTTTAATTTTTAGAATAGTTTGAGGAGAATAGGTGTTAGTTCTTCTTTTAATGTTTGCTAAACTCACCTGTGAAGATATCCAGTCCAGCACTTGAAGCAACACCAGTTTTGAAAGAGCATCCTCTAAGATTTATAATTCTTATCTTTTGAGACTAAGTTGATTTCTTGTGTTTTGATTTAAGGTATTATTCTACAACTTGCTTGCAATTGGTTAGAATTTGGGATGTTTTTCCATGAAGACTAGATACAATAATTTTGCTATGAGGACTTAAATATTTACTACATATTTGATCATTTTCACTTGTTTTTTTTTAAATGATTCTTCTATTGCGTTTTTCAAAGAAAAATTATAAGTGAAACATAATACCTGTTTAAGGAAATACATTTTCTACTATGTCTTATAATCTTCACACTTATAAAAATAATATTTTTTATCAGGATTGTATTTTGGTAGTTTGCAATATTTTTTAAAAAGCTATAAATAAATAACAGGAAAATAAAAATAAATAATTGGGTATCTATTTTGGAGAATCATGGGACAAAGCAATTTTAACATAAGTTTTTATGTAGTTGAAAGCATGCTGGGTCAGTACTGATAAGCAACTGTTGCTGAATTCTTGATAAGGAAGGGCAAATGCTCATTGACTTCTCTGAGGTTATGTAAGGCAAGATCTTTAAAGACTTATTGACAGAGAAATTGGAACACTGACAATTGACTCCAGAGAAATTTATGATACGCTAGAAAAATTTTAAAAATATTTATTGATTTTTAGAGAGAGGAAAAAAGAGAGAGAGAGAGAGAGAGAGAGAATGAGAAATAACAACTTGTTCCATTTATTTATGCATTCATTGATGCTTCCTATATGTTCCTTGACTTGGGATCAAACCTGCAACCTTGACATATTAGGATGGCACTCTAACCAACTGAGCTGCCCAGTCAGAGTGAAAATTTATTTTTTGAGCATTTTTCTTATAGGAGAATATAATACGTGTCATGGAACAATCACTACACCATTTATGGAGTTATCAATTGCCCAAAATCCTTATGCCTGATTTTTGAGACTGAATATCTAATGAACAAAATGAACTGATGAAAAAAATGAAATCAGAAGCATGGATAGTAGTACATGGAACAAACTGGCCAATGCTCGAGGGTAGGGGTTTGAGGGTAACTGGATAAAGAAGGTGAAGGGATTAACTAAAGGGCATATATGCATATGCCATGGACACAAACAATGGCATGGTGAAGGCCAAGCGATGATGAGGTAGGGGTCAGGGAAGTAGACAAGGGGGAGGGCAGGAAGGGGCACACTTGAAATAATGTTAACATTAAACTTTTTAAATAAAAAAATGCCAGATGCCTCCTTCCCTTTCATTTTCCCTATCACAATTTGAATTCTTTCCAATATATACAATTTATTTTAAGTTCTTTTAAGTACATTGGGTCTACATACAATTGTGGACATAGTTTGAATACTTTCCCAAATCAAGGGTGTAGCTAGGTACTTTGGGGAGGAAAAGGTGGATTTATCTATTTTCATCACAAAGTCCTATCTAGTCATTACATCAAGCCTTACGCCAATATCCAATTTTGCTCTATTTGCATGGATGTGGGAAGATAGTAATCACATTTGAATTAATCTGGTTAATAGTATATAAGTGGAAAATATTGTGTGACACTTCTAGGGCAGACCTGTTTTAAGAAGTGGCAGATGGAACTCCAAATTTCATCCCTCCTGTGTTGACTTAATGTGGAAGAAGATGGTTTTTAAACTTTCAAGAAAAATTAATAGGAGGATGTATAGATGTGTTGTGGCTAAATGCCTGGCACCATTGTTATTCCAGTCTTTATCCAACCTACTAATAACCAGGATGGTTCGATTTTTTTCCTGATAGGGTAAGAACATCCATTTGAGGTTTGGATTTCCTCTAAATATTGATTTACATTTTTTTATTTTCTGCATGTGTAGCTTTAGGTTTTTACCTCTGTGCTGTCAGTGATAGTAAGTATTTTAATGGGTGTATTCCCCAAAAACCTTAGGGAAAATGCCATTGAGTTCTGTGGAGTACATAAATAAAAGTGCTTGGTTCCTTTTCCTGACAAACTGGATGTGATTTCTCTTATGATGAGCTTTCACACTACCAGTAAACATACCATATGTTAGACACATGTTGTGTGTTTTTTTCTTTATGATCTTTAAAGCTTAATTTATTTTATGCAGCCCATGGCTGAGATAATAATTGATAACTTTCTGAGTGCCAGGATTGGTGTCAGGTTTGAAAGTGTTCTGCTTTGGGCAGAAATGAAAGTATTGCTTCTCTGCAAGGCATGCATTCAGAAAAAACATATATATTATTACTAATAGGAAACTTCTCAGCAAGTTCATTTTTTATTAGTACTTGGTGGTGCTGTACAATACTATGTAGGATAGTTGTAAGGGAAATGTTACCCACATATTGGTCACCTGCATGGGTGGAGAACCTTTTTTCTGCCAAGGGCCATTTGGATATTTATAATATCATTATGGGCCATACAAAATTATCCTACATAATAAAAAGGTAATAGGCAAATTGCATCACTCTGCTACGCCCACGATTGGGCCGGCTGGAGGCGTGGGGGGCGGGACTCAGGGTGGCCGATTGGCTGGCGGTAGGAGCAGGGCGGCGGGGACTCGCGAGTCCCCGACCCTGGCTCCTCCCACCAGCCTAAATGGCTGCAGAAGGACCCATGGGGCTGGCCAATTGTGTGGCTGCCAGCACCAGTTTTCCGCCAGTAGCAGTTTTCCTCTGGCCACCCGTCGATCGGAGTGCCTCCCGATCAGAGTTCCTCTTGGGGTGGCCGATCGTGCTGGCGGGAGGCACTCTGATTGGTGGGTGGCCAGAGGAAAACTGCTGCTGGCGGAAAACTGGTGCCGGCAGCCAGGTGAAGGAAAAGTCTATTGCATGAAACTTCGTGCAACGGGTTTCTAGTTAACTTAATAATTAGCCTGCTGTATTTGGTCAAACATTTAATTAACTCACCCCTAATGCCTTGGCAGGGCCAGAACAAATGATTTCTTGACCTTATTTGGCCCTCTGGCTAAATGATCCCCATCCCTGGGAGAGAAAACATCATGGATTATATATAGTTAACCATTCTATGCATTATTGCTCCTTGACACTTTTAAAATGCATGCTTTGGATTGAGTTAAAGAAGAAAATGTTACTTCCCCCTCATTTAAGCCCTATTATTTTTATGTCAGTGTATTATCAGAACAAATTGAATGCATAGAGAATACAGGAAAAATAATTAAAATCAATTAGTATTAAATCTCTATTTCTGACTACTTCTTGGCAAAAGATTATGTAAAATTCTATTTGGGTATCTTGAGAATGAAATCCACTTTCTCTGTCAGATAAACTGATATAGTTAGTAATTTCAAAGAGTCAGAACAAGCATAAGCCATTATACTAGCTTATGGTTCCAAAACAATAGATAAATAGGGGGGAACCCTATTATTGCTACCCAATATTCTGGAGATAAAACAACAAACAAGACACAGTCTTCCCTGCAAGACTCCATTGGCTACTCGGTTTGACAAGGGACACCAGAAGGCCAAAATATTTTAGTGAGCTTAGAAGTGTCATGCAAAAAATAAAATTTTAAATATGAGATCTTATAATATTTAATGTTTATTGCATATATCAGAAGGCTTCAAAAATTTTAGCAAGTACAACATTGTATTGAGTAAAATGATTAAAGGTTTTCAATCTGGTATTAAGGGAGAGCTGGGGGTTGAGGGTGTGAAATCATATGTTTCTAATTACATCAAGGAGATTCATTCTTCCTACTTAAACAAAGTTGATAAAGGAGTCCTGAATTTTATAAGTTCTATGTAATTTTTAATGGATCCCATTAATGGTCCTTCTCATTTTGATCATAAAATATTTGTCTGAATAAATATATAGGGAAGATTTATTCTCTCTTTAGTCCTCCTATCCAAGGCTACTGAAGAATATTATATATTATTATTAATTATTTTATATTTATTAACTCAACAGACATGGTATGATTGACCATATAAGTGTATGGTTATTTCATTTCTAAAAGGAAAACTGTTCCAAGTATAATATAGAGCAATCAGTTGGTTGGCTACCCCAAACTAATTGTACTGCTTGCTTAGCACTAGTCTAACCTTGAATATTCAGGATACTTATCCAGGCAGGTTTTAGGGACAACTTTTACTCATGTTGCATTCTTTATCACTTCATGGGAACATCCATGGAGGAGGGTAACATATATATATTTCTAAGCTTCTACTTCTGTGACCATCAGTTAGTGATAGGTGGGCTGCGGTTATGGTTACAGACCCATTTGCTGCTCATGGAAAGCTACTCTTCAAGGATCGTTCTAGTACAATAATTACAGCTGGTAGAAATAGTCTTCTGATGTAGAGTTAAGTTTTCAAATGGGTAAAATAGTATCTTTCTTTAAACTGTATATTTAATGATCTGACACCACATTTTAAATAGTAGACACATTTCTATTATAGCTTTATTGGCTCGAATTTGATTTGTTCTGTAACACTTTACTTTGCTTCCCAATGCTTTTCCAAGAAAACCACCGTACTGTTTCAAAAGCAGAGCTAATTACCTTTGATAGACATTTCCAGTCTTTTATGAGGTTTATAAAAGACAAAGCTATAAAATAAATTACTTCATTTGGTTACTTTGGTTGTCGTTCATAAGCAGTCTGTCTAGAAATTATTTGCCTCAAAAGTAGACATTTTATAGGTACAGTACTGAGTTTATTTTGCCTGAGGCAGTTCTCAGTTTAAAGAGGAAAATCTTGGGCACTTGACTTCTAATTTGCCTTTACACTTGACTATATTTTTACTATACCTATATGTAGAAAATACTTGACAATATATATATTGAGTAAAGATAATATCACCTTATATTTAATTAGCTATTTCTATTAGACACATCAGCTTCCACAAAATGATTTAACTCACAATTTTGTTTGATAAGGAAGATATTTATGCTCAAATGGCAATATGGACTAGTTGTCCTGCAGGCTTCTTTTGCCAAGAATACAACAATTTCAAGCTCTGCCACTCATTTTTCAAAACATTATTTGATGGAATGAATATTCAAGGAGGAATGCTTATGCATCAAGCCATCAATCTTCTTTTACAAATAATATAGATTATATTCTTAGGAGCAGCTAAAACTGTAGAAAGTAAGTCCTCTATCTGGGGGGGGGAGGGCATGTGTGGGTGTGGGGTGTGGGGGGTAATGGTAAGATATGTACACATATAATACCTCAATAAAAAATATTAAAAAAAAAAAGTAAGTCCTCTAGTTCATTAGCATTTGTTAGAGAAGAACATCGAAAGGACATTACCACTGTTTGGCCCATGAGCTGGATCTGGGCAATGGAAGACTCCTCACCCACTGCCCTGTCCTTAGGATATATATTTTCCCCACCAGTCCCCAACTAGGAGCTGTTTTAAGAACATAGCTATGAGATAGTACCATGGTTAGACAGTTAGGACTGCAAATATGACTGAACCCAATTAAGACCTCTATAAAAACTTAATATTTTGGCCTGCAGGGGAGTGCAGAGAGCTTGCTTTCACCCAAGACGAGCCTTGTATGTAAGTTCCCTTGCTTATTAAATCTCCCACCTACCAATCTGGAGTGGCCTGCCTTTTCCCTTCGGTCTTTCCTTGCCCTCTGTTTATGGGAGGACAGTTTCAGATTCACCTGGGAAGCTCTTGAATTTGCAACCTAATGGGACCCGTCTGCAAAATTGCTTCTCATGAATTGCTCTTCTGAATCGGGCTCTGGTATGATGCAATCAGACTATATTGAGGACTGAAATTGTCATTATGCTTATTATATGGCCATTCAGAAGAGTGTTGTTTATTTCATCATACAGGAATCCTATAATAAATTACTGTATTATCTTACCACCAAAATGAATTGTCCTTCCGAGCAATCGGTTTATTTAATCTATTTTAAATTGTGA
Source organism: Eptesicus fuscus (assembly GCF_027574615.1). Taxonomy (NCBI): domain Eukaryota; kingdom Metazoa; phylum Chordata; class Mammalia; order Chiroptera; family Vespertilionidae; genus Eptesicus; species Eptesicus fuscus. Next base: position 76,882,252 of record NC_072475.1, on the reverse strand, counting down.
ATTATATAACTCATAATTACATTTTCCCAAACAGGATTGAATTCCTTTCTCACAAAATACTTTTTGTTACATACTATGAGCAAAGTGCAATAATGAAACATGGATTTTGTCTATGGGAATGACCTTAATAATAATAGCTATTATTTATTAATCCCATCCTATGCTTTAACAATGTCTTAAGCAGGTTGATGGATTATCTCTTTACTATTACTACTACTACTAATTTTCAGCTAAGAAAACTGAGATGCTGAGAATTGAAGAGATTTAAGAAACTTGCCTCAAAACACAAAGCTAGTAAGTATAAGAGCTATCATTCAAGTAGAGACTCTCCTATAGCCACTACATAACATTGCCCCTCGATTCAAATGAAGATGATACTTGTTTGACATCCCATCTTCTTTTAACTTAACTCTTATCCTACTTCATTTTACCTATAAAATTCACAAATATTCACTTTGAAATCAATCATTAAATGTCATTTCACAGTTTGGAGCACCTCGTAGGTAGTACTTGGTGAATGTTAATGTACTCACCTGGGGGATGTCCAGACACAATGGATAATATATAAGGACCTTGTATACAAGAATTTATGAAGTCATTGTTGTGTTACTATAGTTTTGTACGTCTAAAACAGTATAATATTATAACCATATGTCAAATTGAGGCAGAGATAGGTTAGACTCTACTGCCTGATTTAGGAAATTAATGGAAAATAAATAGAAAACAACTATCAAAACAAGTCTTCAAAAAGATGTCCCTTGATCAGGATATGTTACTTATGGAAGGATGTTTTCTGTATTTGAGAAAGAGAAAATGAACAGTACTCTATCCATAATAAGTGCTCAAAGTAATTTGATTAATTAAGGAAAGAGGACAAAAAGTGCAGGAATGAGTTTTCTTGTGAAACATGTATACTTGCTAAAATGAAGTGCACCTTCTGTATCATGACTCTTTATTCTTTTGAATAGTTTAGTCTTGAATATATTCATTCCGTTTCTCACAAAAATTTGGACCAAAGGGCTTTGGTTGTTTGGCAGCTGCTCACATTGTACAGCTCTACTACCCTTCATAAATGTTGAGTTCAATTTAATTTTTCAGGAACAAATACTAAAATATTGTTGTTTTATTTTCCCCACTCTGAGAGTTTCAAAATGTTGAGTTTGAGACTGTTAAAATATCTGCAAAACTTTTGAAATATAAACTTTTATAAATTTTAAGCTTGAACTCATGAAAAGCAAAAACTAACTAGTAGCAGGAGGCTAGCAGCTGATTAGTGCTCATCTAAAATGCATCAGAAGTTGAGTACTCCCACATCAGTGCTTTTTAGAGTAAGCATTTGACTAATTTAAATATGCTCAAAGCTGAGAACTGGCCAAGAATTATGTAATCCAGATTTTTATTCAGTGTTTCTGTGAGAAGACTCTCCCAGACAATTTGAAATAATCAGAGTGGGAAGCAGTTTTGCTCCATGGGATCCTTTTCCAAAAGGTAGTTGCTGGAGAACAAATAAAACTTCATTATTCTTCCATGGAGTTCAAACCTAGGAATCCCTGACTTAGAAAATCAATGATAAAATCTTTAAAACTTGTTGTGCCTTATTTTATTTTATTTTAATTGACATACAATGTCATATTAGTTTTAGGTGTATAACATAATGATTTGACATTAGTTACCATCTGTCACCATATAGTTAGTACAATATTATTGATGTAGTCCCCATGCTGTACATTACAACTTGTTTGGATTACAATTGCCTTGTAATATAGTGGGATATTGGGGAGTGCATACCTCCAACTTTGTTCTTTCTCAAGATTGTGGTGGCTTTTTAGGATCTCTTGTGATTCTATATAAATTTTTGAATTATTTGTTGTAGTACTGTGAAATATGTCATTGGTAGTTTAATAGGTATTGCATTGAATCTGTAGATTGCTTTGAGTAGTTTTAGTCATCTTAAAAATACTTATTCTTCTATGAGCATGAATATCTTTCCATTATTTGTGTCTTCTTCAATTTCTTACATCAATATCTTACAGTTTTAATAGTCTTTATTTTATTTCAATTTACTTATTAAAAGAAAAGCATTATTTTTCTGAGAATATATTATTATATCACTAATTTCATTTAACTAATATTTTCTGAGAATTCTATCTGTTCCAGGTACTACTTTAAGATATTGAGATTTTTATCTCTAAGATCTTGAAATACATTAGTGAACAGAACAGGTAAATAATACTAGTATATCCTTATAGTACTCACCATATAAACTAGGCCATTTAACTCTTTGTGATACTCTAGCTGCAAACTAGACTGAAGATTATCATGAAGAAAGTAATTTCTAAGCAAAGTAATTACATAAAGAAAATTCACAAAGTTATTTCTAGCTTTTTTTAGAACAAGACATGAACTAAGTGATATTAACTCTTTTTAACCTATTAATAGTGGGGTATAATAATTCAATTTCTAAATATAGCTAATTCAATTTCTAAATGTAGTGATCCCATATATTTACATAAATCAAGTGGTCCCAGGCATGTGGCTTACAATTTAGTAATGCAAATAAAAATTAGCTTAGGTGAAAATAAAAATTATTCAGTTCACAAAATAGAAGAAAGAGCTAAGGAACCAAGCCTCAGGAAGGTCAGCCCCACACATCTCCAACGACCTCAGGGACTCATACCAGTATCCTCTCTTCTCTTTCTCTTCCTTTTCATGGCGGTTTCAATATTTCTAGACACTAAGCTACACAAAATAGAACTGTGTTGGCTGACTGTTTCTGATCTAAGGCCTCATAGCTTTATAACCTGTGTAATTCCCATGAAGTTTTTTTTAGACAACAAAACAAAAAGACACATGAACAAATATAAAAACTACCAAAACCTTCAGGGGATGGCTCTGGAGCAATTTAGGGAAGTGTTCACCTACTGAATTAATACTGTAACTTTGCGGTAAACATAATTATTATTGGGTCTGCATAGGTCCTGAAGGCCCTCCATGGATCACAGATAAATAAGTCAATCAAAGGAAGATAAGTATCACATGATCTCACTCATAGGTGGAATTTAATGAACAAAATAAACTGATAAACAAAATAGATCCAGAGACATAGAAGCATGGAACAGACTGATGAATCTCAGAGAGAAGGCAGGCAGTGGCGAGTGGGCAGAGATTAACCTGGGGATTTTATATGCATGTACTAGTATGCTCATGGACACAGACAATTACGTGATGAAGGCCTAGGAGAGGTGGGTGTGGGGTGGAGGAGTTCAACGGGAAAAAAGGGGGGAGGGCATCTGTAATAGTTTCAACAATAAAGATAAATTTAAGTAATTTAATGTAATAATTGGAAGCCACCCCTGGAATTACATAGTTTGGACTAGAGGAGAAGGAGACATTTATCTAAAAAATGGAAATTATTTCTCCAAAAAAATAGGAAGACGTATTGGGAAGAGAAAATAATTTATGTGCCATTACAAGTGAAGGGGCTATGGCATGTTGATTTTGAGTGACCTCATCTCATAGGTCTTGAGGCAGTGTTCGGTGGAAGGGAGGAGAGTAGACAGGAGATCACCTGGGAGAAAGAGCTAACAAGAGGTAGGGGTCAGGCAATAGCAAAACAGATCAGAGTCAGTCCTCCACTCCCAATAGAGATAGGAAATGAGTCAGAAATGTAATTATTGTGCACCAGTAAGATATGTGTTTTCATATTGCCGTTGTAGGTTATGAACTGTTGGAAGAAGAGGGTTACTATTTAGGAGCTTCCAATTTGATTCCTGAAATGTTTCACATGTGTGTGATTGACATCTGTTTCCCACCACGTTGTGGATAGGCAATGGTAAGGAACATTTTCCTGACTGGGATCAGCTCTCCTGGATCCTCTTAGTAATTCTATCTATAAGGGCCAGCATACACATTCCTATCATTCTTCATAAGGTCTAGTTTATCCAGTGAAATTTAAGAGAGATTCAGTTAAACAATAAATAAACTGCTGGCTATTAAAATAATAGTGTTTCTTGGCTACTTGCATGTGACAAAGATTTGGGAGAGGGACCTATATTAATATGGAACCAAGAACAGAAAACAACAACAAAACAAAACAAAACAAACAACAACAAAAAACTAATGACTGGATGAAGGGAAAAAAATAAAAACTAGAGGATCACCATATTTCCTACTAATCACCATTAATTTTAAGAAAATGCTTTTCTTTTTGTGGAGAGAAAAGTAGGAGTAGTAATTGAGCATAGTGAAAAAATGTACTCTTTGAAGAATTACTTTTTTCTAAAATCATTTCATTATCTATAAATAGTCTAGAAAAAAAACATTACAATAATATTTGAATTCACTACCTTCATTTTCTAATCTAGATTCTATATCCACATGTTTCCAGATTATTTGGCAGGGGAAGGAGGTATTCCAGTGAAGATAAGGGAAACTACTCAAATAACTTTTGGGCCACATTTTTTGTAGTATTGATTTAAGAGAGTTATTTTTAGTACTTCCTAAAGAGCCAATGAAAAAGTATTTCAAAATTGAAAAAAATATGAGCTGTTTTCTAACTTTTACCTGAGACTAATATATCTTTCATGTATGTCCTCATAGAGTTAATGAAGTATGTATTTTCAAGATACCACCTTAATAAGAAAGATTGAATGGGAAATGTGTCACCTGTATTTTGTTAATTTGCTGCAGATTCATTCTCCCTGCAGCTGGCACATATTTTTAATCTTTTAATTAGACAGTATAGAAATATCTGTGATGGGGAAACCAACCACAGTTTTTTTCTCTTCATAAAGAAAGGGATGCTGAAACACTGAGAAATTACAGCCCCATTTTAATTTTACTCACAGCAGTTAAATTATTTAAGTGTCTCTTCTGCAGTCTAAATGAATATTTTTTAGTTTACAAATATCTTATTACCATTAGAGCAATTTTGTTTCCATTATCTTAGCTTTCCATTTCTGTGGTATTAAAAATGAGAAATAACCCTCACAAAGTGATTCCAAATTAGAGTTTGGGGGTCAAATTATATTTATTGATTTTCTTAGGTTCTTTTTCTAGGGGGACTACAATATATATCAATCGCTAAGTTACATTATTTTATATGTATTTTGAATTTTAGATAAGCAAGAAGCATTATATTTCAGGCCAAAAATAAAATCTGTTCAGTGCATTATAGAGTTTCTGCATCAGGAGATTTAATACTACCCAGTTTTATGTTAGAATTTAGAGTGTGACAATTTTATTGATTATATCATCAGCTTGATGTCTTGGGGCTGCTGATATTGGAAAGGAACAATTAAGAAGCTTTTCCATTTTTATCCCATTATCTTTTGTGAACTCAGCTACATTTAAACATTTTTAATTTTGGAAAATCAGATTTTAAGAACTTTATCTTCAGAGCATTTACAGAGAAGGTATGAGAGTAACACTTTTATAGGTTTTGGTTAGGTTTGAAAGTTTTCAGTTCTCATTTTGTTGGTCATGATAAGTTCTCTTGTCTGTCTCCATGGTTTAAATGAGGCAGCCTTCTTATAATGCTTACTGTCTACTCAAAACATCAAAATGTGGTGATGAGGTAATTAGAAATTTTGCTTCCTGTGCACATTGTATAATTTAGCTATTATAAACCTAAGCTCAGAAGGATCAAGTATACAAAGATATTTTTAATTTTTTATTATTTGTCATTCTATATTATTAATATTTCTTATTTGATAAGATATTTGCATATTGACTAGCAAAGTAATTATGCTATAACTAGAGGACCAGTGCACAAAATTCATGCACGGAGGGGGGAATTCCCTCAACTCAGCTTGCACCCTCTCCAATTGGGGACCCCTTGCAGGATGTCCAACTGCCAGTTTAGGCTCTAACTGCCTCTGCCTGCCAGCCTGATCACCTCTAACTACCCTCCCCTGCAGGCCTGATGTCCCCCCAACTGTCCTCTTCTGCTGGCCGATTTGGTTCTTATTGGTTAGTTCCTATGCCAGTCAGCGTCAGAAGCTCTGCCTCCTAGGCAGCCATTGGTTCCCCACAGCACCCACCTTTGGTTCTGATTGGTCGGTTCCTATGCCAGTCAGCATCTTCAGGCCTATCTCTGGGCCTGATCAAAGAGATGGGTCTAAATAGCAGCCTCTGTGGAGGCTGGGAGAGAAAGAAAAGCCTGGCTGCTGGTGAAGATCAGAAAGAAACAGGGAGAGAAAGAAAGAGGTTAAGTACACTGATCAGCAGCTTCCACTGAGGCTGCAGATCAGACCCTGACTCACTTTCTGGGTCTCAGCCACCTGGGCACTCAGTGCTAGGTCACCAGGCTGCAGCTGGGAAACCCAGGGCTGACTTCTGGATGGTCAGCGTTTGGTCATGAGCAGTTGGTACAATCCTGGGCTTTTATTATTAAGATTGTACTGTTATCAATGTTTTGTGTTATTACACTTAGGACTGAATCTTAGAGCAGTTAAATTTTTATCGCTTAATGATAAAAAAGTAGGTTCTGTGGTTAGCTCTTTGGAATTAGGAATGTTTTGGTTCATCTAATAAGGAAAAACAGGTAGGAAAAAATATCTAAAATAGTTCATTTCATACACAAAATGTATGGCATGGCAAATTAAGGAATTACAAAAATCTACTCATCCATCAAAGCAATGAGGACACTGGAAAATAACAAAAATCTTTATAATATATGAATTCTATCTTAATAAACCCATTGTGTAAGAATGCCTATATCATCTAATCCAGGTTCACCAAAATAGTTTCCCTATTTCTGTCTCTGTGGACATTTAGATTTCTCCATTTACAGATGATATTGTGTGTGACATAAATTTTGGAGAAGAGTGAAAAAGCAAAAATAGCCTCAAAAGTAGACAGCCAGACAGTGAGGAATCATGTTCTTGGGCATGGTGTATGAGTTGTCAGTGCTTGGAAAATCTTAATATTTAACAAGAATTGAAAAAGATCTTGTCAAGCCACAGCATGAAAGTTTAGCCTCATTCAAGGCCAGACTCCAGCAGAAGATAGAACAAAAGCCTTGGAGGGAGGCAGCAGTTTTATGAAGGAAATCAGAGGCATTTGAGTTCCAGTTCAAGTCACCTCTCAGCCATTTACACACTGTGTGATTTAAATTATCCACTCTAACCTTTAAATCTTCATTTGTAAAACAGAAACACGAATAGATACCCAAAGGCTCCATCTGTATAATAAATGTGATAATTGTGAATAAAGTACCTAGTACAAGTCCAGGAATTTGATATTCATTTCCTCTTTAACTATAGCTAAGCCAAAAAGAAAGAAAATGCATGTCAGTTTCTTATTCTCATTCTACTGAGTTGCAACAGTAATTAAAGACAGATTTGTATAAGGAGAGTGAATATCAACCTTTATACTCAGACTAGAGGCCTGGTGCATGAAATTGTGCACTGACAGGGGTGGGGGATCCTTCAGTCCTGCCTGTGCCCTCTCGCAGTCAGGGACCCCTCAGGGAATGTCTGACTACTGGCTTAGGCCTGCTTCCCATGGGCATCGGGCCTAAGCCAGCAGATGGACATCTCTCTCACAGTCCGGGACCCCTCGGTCCTTACCACCTGCCTACTCGCTCCTTACCACTCAGCTCGCTACTCTTTAGCGCTGCAGTGGAGGCAGGAGAGACTCCCGCCACCACCACTGTGTTCGCCAGCAGTGAGCGCGGCTTCTGGCTGACTGGCACGCGCCCCCCCCCCTCCCCGGGAGTGCACTGACAACCAGGGGGCAGCTCCTGCATTAAGCATCTACCTCCTGGTGGTCAGTGCACATCATAGTGATGGGTCATTAAGCATCTACCTCCTGGTGGTCAGTGCACATTATTCTGGTTGTTCTGCTATAATGGTCATTTAGGTTTTTATTATATAGATAGATATGTGGGAAAAATAACTTTATTTGGTTTAAATGTATTTGATTCTGGATCTACATTCAATCTCAGTTATTACTGAGATCTCATTCATTTCTCAACTTTGCAACTTGATTAAGGAGGGCTTAATTGGTCCATGTGGTCTACTTCATGCATTACAGGACCAAATGCGGCTCAGTCTAAGGTCATAGGGTCCCTTACAATACAGTGGCTTTCTATTTCTCTGCTATTGACAGACCCAGAACAGGTAAATCTGGCTTTTAGGCTCCAAACTCCTTTGACACAAGGTGTACCAAGTCCTTTTGATATTTGCCCACATTCTAAGGGAATTTTCCTAATTGTGGTGAGAACTTCTCTCCTCTATCTCCATTTTAGGTAGGCTCATTCTACATTGCCACTCAAGTAAGAAAGAGGCAAAGGAAGTGTGAGTGTGTTGTGTTAATACACTAGAACCTTACATATAATTTAGAATAACAAATAAGATAATTTAGATTATTTCTAAATCCTATTAAACAGTGTGGTTATGAGATAATTGGCCAACTAAAGAATAAACTTTTCTATTGACTAATTTAAATGTGTTCTTTGCTAGAGATACTATTTATCCCAGGGTTCTACCTATATCTGATGGATTTTACTAAGTTCTGTAATAAGGCGGTAATGCCAATCTGAAATCTGAACTGATGTTAATGTGATAGAGTGATTAGATTGTGTACCATGGCATTATCTAGATTTATGGATTATGTTCCCAGATTACCACAAAGAATGCCACTATTGGGAAACTATAGATCATATATGCAATCACATATAGATCACATGTCTCTATCATCTGAGACAACATTGAAATAGATAACATCTGAAATATTACATCTACCATTATATATCTTAATGTGTCATTATTAAAGTTGGAGGGTATTTCTGGATTAAAGATATAAATTGGTAAACCTCAAGTAAGAAGATTGCCCTCCTTAATGTAGGTGGGTCTCAACCAATCAGTTGAAGGCCCAAATAGAGCACAGAGATCATTCTCTCAGAGACAGAGGGCATTCTCCAACAAACTGACTTCAGACTTCTTTACATCATAGGATCTCCTAGGTCTCCTCCAGCTCGCCAGTATAGGGGAAGGACATTTTTTCTCTATTTTTATAGGTTCTTTTGATTGGTTTAATAATTAAGTTGACATAAAACAGATTAACAGGAGACAAACAAATTTAATTACTTCTGTGCAGGATCCTCATATAGACATTGGAGGCTCAAAGACAGTCAGCAAACAATATTTAAATGTTACCCTGAGCAAAGGAGAAAGGGGTAGAGGTCTGGGCTTCAAAGGGAAGGAAGACAATTTAGAGGACAATGGGAAGAGCAAATGCTTGGTAAATAAATGTTTGCTACGTCAAACAGATAATGGGACACAGAGAGGAATTTTAGCAAACTTCCTGCTGAGCTTTCCCAAGCCCAGCATACCTAGCTCCTGCTCTCTGTATCTCTGGTGATAGCTCTCTTCCTGGACCAGGCCCTCTATCTAAATTCTTTTAGTCAGCTGAGGGGAAGGTACAAAGCTCTTCCTGAGTTTTTTGGGCCTCAATTATCTTCAGTTCAACATAAGCTGCATGCCAAAGTGCTGACACATTTTTGGACAGTACTTACCATTCTCCAACCCATACTAGATCAGATTTTGAACTCACCAGTATCTATAATTGCTATTGGTGGGGTGTCCTCTGTGTCTACATTGGTTGCCAGTGGAAGTGGGCCTCTTGGGGTGCTGCAGGAATAAAAATTTCCTGAGGCCCGCATAGGAGGATGAGGTATTGAAAGGAGTTTTTAGAGGTAAGATAGGCAGGTTTAGGGAGTTTTAGAAATAAAGAGAGTCCATGGAGGAGGACTGCAAAGTGGGGGGCTGGGAGCGGCCAAAAGGCATACATTTATGGAGAGAGAAAAGCAATGCCACAGGATAAAGGGAGAGGAAGACACCCATTCACAGAAGACAGGGGAAAGCCATGGGGAGTAGAGAAACAAAAGGGAGAAAGAGGAAAACAGATTTTCACAGGGGATAGAGAATTCTGCCACAGAAGGGGGAAATAAAGAGGGGGCCCCATGTGGGGTTTGAGCTTTGAAGCTGCTATAGTGACCAATAAGACGGGAGTATCAAAAGATATAGAACTGCAGCCTTTATAAACCTTAGGAAAAAAAGGGCTTAGCGGGTCACTCCCTTGGGATCCCCTCTCTATGTGGGAGTCTGTGCTTGTTTCCAATAAATTTCCACCTTTTACTATACCACCTTTTGTCTGTGGCTTCATTCTTTGAATCCACCTAGACAAGAATCAGGAAAGAAACCACCTTTGCATCCTGCCTAGAGGAAAACCACGCATTTCAGTTTGGTTTCCGCGTTTCAGCATCAAGGAAAGTTTTATGTCTGTGGAATTAAACCCCCAAGTTTCCAAGGTGCCATCTCCCTCCATCCTGCTAAGAAAAAGGTCCCATTTCATCTTCAGCAGAGCTAGGATTAAAGCCACTCCCGAGTTTCTGCTCCATACTAGCACAGTGCAGTCCAGCATCAAGCTAGCTTAGCTTGTGTTCCTATCTGCAGGCCATTGCATGTGGAACCACAAGAGGAACAAGAGAGAATTCCTTGTCTGGGGATTTTAACCTTTTAAGATTTGCCATGCTTGCAGTGGCTCCAGCCCCTCTAGCCAATCCATGGAATCCTGATGAAGCTGCCCAGATGACCATGTTTATAATGTCTGGTCTTCCCTTTGCTTTCTTCCTAATATTAATATTAATAACTAGCTAATTACAATGGTAACATAATCATGAGTCAATTCTTTATAATAAATCTTCTATATATAGATAAATTATATTGTTTCTGTTTCTCTGGAGAATTCTGACTAATAAACACAGCATCTATCAACTTAGATATGTGGTCAAGAGGGAAATTCTGTTTATCAATACTATGAAATGAAATATCCTACTTTACTCATTTTTAATGCTGATGCCTGTTGACCACAAAGACTTCAAGCTGTATCAAATTGAAAGGAGAAAGATGCATACAATATTTGATATGTATACAAAAAATATAAGGGATCTGGTTAAAGTAGACACAATTAAATCCAAGTGAATATAAATTAAACAGGTGCATGACTTAATGGCATTTTCTTTTCAGAATGTCAATATTGATAAAACAGGCTGCTATGTGAATTAACCTGATATTTTAGTGTGAAAAATTCAGATATTATTGAGTCTAAAAAATTCAATAGCCCATATGAGGCTTTAAACCACCTCACTATAATTTTAATGTCCTTTGGAGAGCTAGAAAGATAAGGTAGCTTTATGCTTGTTCAATATGGCATCATTGTAGTCCAACCAAAGCAAGAAATAAGCCTCTCACATGAGGATACTTTGATTATAATCAGGCAAGCTTTGCACTTAGAGCCTATAAGATATTAAAATATAGAATATTAAATAATAAGATCACATATAACAGCATTTCATTCCATTAGCTTCCAATTAATCAAGTTTTCAGAAATTAAAGTATCTAGTTATTATGTTTCACTGAGAGAAAATATTAAAATTCATGAGTATTCTAAAGGACATCATAACTATAGCAAAGCAGATTACAGTTCTGCCAATAAAGGACGAGGAACTTCCAATAGGTTTTTACCATGAAACTATCAGAAATCAATAAAGAAGTAAATATCTTCATTGAAAAACATGTATAGGATTAACTTGAATGATGGATATAGAAGATCAAAAACTGAGAAAAGTAATTTAAATATTACTGATATCCCTTATAGCTACTAGGAAAAGAAAATGCCAGCAAAGAGGTTAAAGAGAACATGAGGGCATTTTAAAATAGTTAAGAAGAACAAGATATTAAAAGATGAAATAGACCCTATTAGACAAAATTGATTATGAGCCATATAAATTGATAAATAATAATTAGATTTAGAAGAAGCAATGATTTATTACAGAGAATGTTGAAATTTTATAAAATATTGTCAAAAGTCTTTGTAAATTATAAAATTGAAGAGTCATATTGTAACCAGACAAACAATGGGTCCATGCTGCTTGTCACTACTTGAGCCAATTAAGCAGAGACAGGGATGAATCATTATGAGTGTTTATTCCAGTACTGCCTGCCAGCAATATGGGAGAGCAGCAGGGCATCCACTGCTCTGCACCCCACCATAAACCAGCTGCTTATATTGGGTTAAAGGACAAAGGATTACATGGGAACATAGGCAAAAGGTATGCCAAATGGACAGTTAAGAGGTAAACAGGATGGAGATTTGCAAAGGACAGCAGGTATACAAAAGGACTTGGGATCTTTAAATGGCTTAGTGATACACAAGGGCTGGGGTCTTCAAAGAGCTAGTGATATGCAAGGTCTGGGATCTTCAAGGGCTGGCTCTGGTTTCTGCAACAAAGTTATTCATCTTTCCATGATAGTAGGCAGCTCCAAATGGGAAGGTTGGGCTGCATTTCCAGGTAAGGCTGAGGCTGCCAGCCAGGTTAGAATGTGCCTTCTTTAATCAGAATAAAACAATCACAGTTAACAGAGCATGATTAACATTTCTTACAATTCTAGCTGGTTCCCCAACGTTGTATTTCTGCCCCTATCAATATGAATTTAGAAAAAAAGTATATTTTTAAAAAACATTAAAAACTAATAAAATATTATTTAAATACTAGAGACCTGGTGCATGAAATTCATGCATGGGTAGGGTCCCTAGGCCAATCTGTGTGGCAACCAGAGGGGTGATATGGGACCCCCCACTGGCACCCGCTTTGGCTGTCATGGGGCCTGTGGGCTGGGGGCAGTTCCTGCATTGAGCATCTGCCCCCTGATGGTCAGTGTGCATCATAGCTACCAGTCGTTCCACTGGTCATTCCTCTGTTTGGTCGATTTGAATATTAGGCTTTTATTATAGAGGATTTTCAATAAAATATCTTATTGCTAGTGCTTTCCTTTTTAATATGGACAACAAAATATTTGAATATTCAAATAGAATTATTCACTAGATTCAGGGACACTAAAAATCTTTTTATCACAAGCTTTTTTCAGTATATCATAGAAGTATGGTAAACTATTGTGCCAAGATGCATCAGTCAATTAAACCACCAAATTAATTTTTCTTTTAACTTGTTTTCTTGTCCATATAACCTATACCCAGGAAGCATGGCTAGTGCTTGGATGCATGGGAGATGTTCATAAAAAAATCTTCTGGGGTGGTTTAATTTATTGGGTTCTTTTCCATTGCAATATAGGGACAGTAGTAATTTTAAAAAATAGGTTTAAGCCTTTTCTCTTACAATTCCCTTTAATTAGCCCAATACTTAATTAGAAGAGTGAACCTCTTTGTGAGTCTTACAGGGCTTACTTTGCATTGATCCAGTGCAATTACCCACTGAGAGGAAGGCCGCTGTATCCAAAGTTTAGAATGGTGACTAATTAGCAAAGAACAAGTGGTTACAGTGCCTGTGATCAGCCAAGAAGACATAAGTCAACCATTTTGGGAGGGATATGAGATGAAGCTTTTCCTTTGTAGTAGATATGTGAGGAGAGTAATCCTTGAAAAGAGGGATGCATTGACATACTTAATGTGTGCATTTGTACAACTTGTTTTACTCATTTTATCATTTTTATAAATGTTGGTTGCTTTAATTTTTTAGTACTAAAAAATGTAAGGTTTTCATTAGATTTTAATTCATTTACAAGTGCTTTCATTTAATATATTTGAGTTTCCTTATTTATGAAAGAGAATAGTAATACCTATGCCAATGGTTGAATTAAGTATTACCTCCCATATGTTAGTTTATGTAATTGTCTAGCCCAGTGGTTGGCTTATAGTAGATAATAAACAAAACTTAATTATTTCCCTATCTTACCTTACCCTTAAAAAATGACATAAGATCTGGGAACTAAACTTACCATGAGTTGGGTCTAATTATTACAGAAGTCATTAAGGTTTTTACTTTTCTGTACAGGACTCTGCCTTTAAAATACTATAACCTAACAATGAGTTCAATTTCTTCCCTTATGTAGTTTCGTTATATACTGGTTTATATTGAACTTATATGTCTCTAAACCCCTTAAGTTTAACTCTTGTGAATGTCTCATGCCAAGCCTTGCCAATAAGTTGTTCAATAAATTCCTTTAGAATATCTTCTCCCACTCCCCTTACCAATAATTTTTTTTCACAATCCTCTTGCCTCTTACTCTCCTCCAAAGGTCTGTGTTCTCTCTAAAGCTCTCTTGGGATCCCATTCAGGTTGCAGAGCAGAGAAAATCTCTGATTATCTAATGGTGTTGAAAATCAATCAATAAGCCACGTGGTTTTTATAAGAACAAATAAAGCCAAGCACCAAGGCTTTGGTGTTTGTTGCTAAACTAGTGGCGTTCTGAAAGAAAAGTATTTCTACTACCAGTACATTTCAGAGCCAAATTGCATTTTAATGAAGGACTTTTTAAAGTTATAGGACTCAACTAAATAAATAATTAAGACAAGGATTATTTATCATGGTTTAAAACAGTATAATATGTTTAATTATGGGTAACAATTTTAGAGAAGTGGCTGGGTATCTGAGCACAGCAAAGAAAGACATAAGGATTATTGGAGGCTAAAAAAGCATAACTATTAAGAGAGAAGAAATGAACCAAGTGCATCCAGACTAAAAAGAAGACAAAAAACTAAACAAAAACACAAACAACAAATCCACCACAAAAGATATTGAGGGGAAAATATCAGATACTCTTTTATAACTCCAAAATGAAATGCAAACATATAAAGTCAGAAAATTTGCTTCAGAAATATTATTAAGTTACGCATTAGGATTAATCTGAGCATTCAGACAGGAATGCAAAGAGATTTCTGTCAAGAGTGTAGAAATACACTCTGTGAGTGAATTCATCATAAAAAGATTGGTTTATGAATGTCAATGAAATAAGAATTTTAGGGCTAAAATAGGACATTTTAGAATTTTTTGAAATTGAGGGGACCATGGAGGAAGCACAGGGCTGCAGAGCAGCAGAAGGTATATTTCCATAGAATAGGGGAAGCTGAAAAACTGCAACAGGTACATTTCCATAGAATGAGGGAGCTGGGAACAGCAAAAGGTCTATATTTACAAAATAAAGAGAAGGAAGCCCTTCATCCAGAAGGAGAGGAAGAAAGCCCAAAGGGAATAGAAAAACAATAAGGAAGGAGGTTGAACCCATGTGAGGTTCAACCTTTGAGCCCAGGAGTTACTATAGTAACCAGTCTAAGAGAATAGTGACCAATCAGAGGGAATATCAGGCACCAGGATCTGCAGCCTTTATAAGCCATAGGGAAAAGGAACTCAGTGGGACCCTTTTCCCACTCCCCATGTGGGAGTCCGTTCTGTGGGACTCTTTCCCTCTCCACATGTGGGAGTTTGTACTTATTCCTCAATAAATCTTCACCTTTGCTATACCACTTTCTGTCCGTGGATTCATTCTTCGATTCTGGTGGATAAAGAATCCGGTTCCAGTCCAAAAATTCCATTTCATCAGTGTGCTGACAGTCCTTTACCCCTGAGTCACTTCCTTTAATTATCCTGATCTCTAGCTTTCTAAAGATGCAGTCATTAGAATTGATTTCTATAAAAAAAAAAAAAAAATTACGACCTCCAAATCCAAGTTTTATCAGTACTAGAGGCCCGGTGCATGAAAATTTGTGCACGGGGGGGGGGGGGGGTCGGGGGGGGGGGTCGGGGGGGTGGAGGTGTGTCCCTCAGCTCAGCCTGAACCCTCTCAAATTCAGGACCCCTCAAAGGATGTCCTACTGCCCATTTAGGCCCGAACCCACCGATCACAATCTTAGGACTGCTGGCTCCCAACCACTCGCCTGCCTGATTGCCCCTAACCACTTCTGCCTGTCAGTCTGATCACCCCCTAACCACTCCCCTGCCAACCTGATCGATGCCTAACTGCTCCCCTGCCGGCCCGATTTCCCCCAACCGCCCTCCCCTGCCAGCCTGGTTGCCCCTAACTGTCCTCCCCTGCAGGTCTGGTCCCCCCAAACTGCCCTCCCCTTCAGGCCTGGTCACTCCCAACTGCCTTCCCCTGCAGGCCTGATCTCCCCCAACTGCCATCCCCTGCTGGCCATCTTGTGGTGGCCATCTTTGACCACATGGGGATGGCCATCTTGTGTGTTGGAGTGATGGTTAATTTGCATATAACCTCTTTATTATATAAGACTAGAAGCCCGTTGCATGAAGTTTCATGCAATAGACCTTCCTTCACCTGGATGCTGGCACCAGTTTTCCGCCAGCAGCAGTTTTCCTCTGGCCACCCGCCGATCGGAGCGTCTCCCGCCAGCGTGATCGGCCACCCCGAGAGGAACTCTGATCAGGAGGCACTCCGATCGGCGAGTGGCCAGTGGAAAACCGCTGCTGGTGGAAAACTGGTGCTGGCAGCCACACAATCGGCCACCCTGAGTTCCGTCACTGGCGCCTTCCACCGGCTCCATTGGTCCTCCCACAGTGCCGGCCGTTAGGGCCTAAGGGAGGAACGAGACTTGTGAGTCCCCGCCCCCTGCTCATCCTGTCAGCCCAATTGTCCACCCCAAGTCCCGCCCCCAGCCTGCCGCCGGCCCAATCGTGGGCGTAGTGGAGTGATGGTTATTTGCATACTTCCCTTTTATTAGGTAGGATATTTAATAAGGACTTTACATTTACTTACTGAATTATTCAAATGTTTGTTTTGGAAAACTTTGGACTAGGTTAATTGTGGTTTAGATTTGGGTTCTTCTCTCCAGTTGGATCCCTACCCTTCGAGCTGTTATTTAGGTACCAGGATCCCTGGGCAGTTGAGCAAAGGGAAGCCATTTCTAAGGCATTCAGTGGAAGCAGACCTAGGAAGGGATGGCAGAACTGGAAAACATAGAAAGGGGAAAGCAAACTCCTGCCTTGAGGGCAAAGGGGACCTTGAGGATGGATGCCAGATGTAGCAGCAGAGCAGGAAGTAGGTGGCAAAGCAGGGGGGTTGAAACCTGGGTTATTTAAAATGAAGGCTTAGGTGAGACTGTTAAGCATTTTCCAGCCAAGAGTGCAATCTGACCATTCCTTCTAGAAGTACTCGCTCCTGTTGTGAATGGAAATGGTGGCAGTTTAAAGCAACTGTACATCCTTGGACAGCTTATGCTCCTCTTTCATTGTTTAACCATATGCTTTACTAGCCTGGTACTACAAAATGAAATTATCTCAACTTTCCCAAAAAATACTTAAGAGGTGATTCATCCCAGATCTTCTTCTAGGAAAGTTGTATCCTGTAAGAAATACCTCTATTTTATTCTTGGAAGTTTCCTAGAGTGGTAACTTTCTTGTGCTCTGGAAAAGGCCCTCCATGTCCTCTGGTCTTGTTTTATCTCCTCTAATATTGTCACCACACAGTCATTTTGTTTTATCAAAAATCAGCAAGCTGGACAAGACACCTCAATGAGCCAATTACATAGTTAGGAGTCATCTTTATTGCGTGCAGCTTCAGAGCAGATTGCCTCTGTCAAATTCTGAACACTCAAAGGAGGAAGCATTCTCTTTTTATATCTTTTTTAGGTCCTTGTGTAAGTTATTTTTACAGACAATTTATAACCTTGAGTATCATATCTATACAAGCACCTGGCATCAATATCAGCGTGTCAGTTAGATGGCTAGCTTGCAAGGTCAATTAAGTTTATCTTTTATATTCAAACAAAAAGCAAAGTTATTTTACAGTCTAAAAATAACAGAGTTGACCTACAGAATAAGAGACTGTCTAAGAATAACAGAGTAGATCAAACAGCAGTTTTCCAAAGGAGGGATTACTGTGCTTCAGTTTAAACTGTTGCTGACCCAGGTGAGTGAGCTCTTGGCTAAGCAAAGCTACTCCACTGGCAGTTATTTCTGATGCACTGCTTTCATCAATTCCTGGCCTATACTTTCCATCCACCCTCACCTGTTTCTTCTAATTTGATATATGATGTTGTCTTCTGGGTCCTTTGACACCTCCAATCCTGCCTTCTCATCCCAGACATTGCATGGTCTCGAGGAAGGCAACTTCACCTCTGTTCTTTCCTAGAGCACACATTAGACCGGGAGAGGAGTGGACAACACACAGAATAGCTTTAAAATAGTCTGAGACATAATTACTTGTGATTACTAACTGGTTCAAATCTTTTGCAGGGAAATCTGCTGAGCTCCTACAAGGTTTCCCTGTGTTATTGGGGACAGGGTTGGGAATCAAACTCAGTACCCTCAATATAATCTCCTGAGACTTGTATATCTCAGTTCTTTCATATACTTTCCTTTTGTGCCTCTGAGCAATGCAGTGCTTTTCTTCTCCAATTTTCCTATCAGAGGAACTGGACATATCTTCTTGAGAAATGTCCCCAACTTTCTCGTGCTTTTTACTGCCTTTCACCACAAATGTGTGGAGTGAATTTTATTCACCAGATAATTCAGTCATCCTATTCTATTGAAACAGGAAATTTTAGGGGTGAAAAAGACAGGTTTTAGGAAATTTTAGAAATTAAGAGGACCATGGAGGAAGCACAGGGCTGCAGAGCAGCAGAAGATATATTTCCATAGAATGGGGGAGCTGAAAAGCTGCCACAGGTACATTTCCATAGAATGAGGGAGCTGGGAACAGCAAAAGGTCTATATTTACAAAATAAAGAGAAGGAAGCCCTTCATCCAGAAGGAGAAGAAGAAAGCCCAAAGGGAATAGGAAAACAATAAGGAAGGTAAGGAAGGAGGCGGGGGAAGAACCTCACAGTCCCATGTGAGATTGGACCTTTATAAGCCATAGGGAAAAGGAACTCAGTGGGACCTTTTCCCCCTCCCCATGTGGGAGTTCATTCTGTGGGACTCTTTCCCTCTCCCCATGTGGGAGTCTGTACTTGTTCTTCAATAAATCTCCACCTTTGCTATACTATCCTCTGTTCATGGATTCATTCTTCGACTCCAGCGGACAAAGAATCCAGGTTCCAGTCTAAAAATTCCGTATCACTATAATACATTAAGGTCAGAAATTTGTCTTTCTTAGGGCAAAGTCTGATCTTAGGTGTTAATATGAACACACATTCTTTCTCACAAAGATATATAGGTACCAAGTAGAAATTATTTATAAAATACAGACATTTTTGAGAGGCAAACAAAATAAATTTTTTAAAAATATATTTTATTGATTTTTTACAGAGAGGAAGGGAGAGGGATAGAGAGTTAGAAACATCGATGAGAGAGAAACATCCATCAGCTGCCTCCTGCCCGCCTCCCACTGGGGATGTGCCCGCAACCCATGTACGTGCCCTTGACCGGAATCGAACCCGGGACCTTTCAGTCCGCAGGTCGACGCTCTATCCACTGAGCCAAACCAGTTTCGGCAAACAAAATAAATTGTTAACAAATTTATCCAACTCTCTATGGGAACTGTTCTGCTAAGGAAACCTATTTAAGTTAATAAACCGAAGATCAACCCCCTTTATCTTAAGTTTTCCTCATGAACAGTTGAGACATTTGTTTCTTATATATATAGAAACTGAAGGTTCTATTAAGTAGTACCCAAGCAAATCAAAGAATAGTATTCTCTAAAAACAAAGGCTATTTATCTCAGAATGTGAAGTGAGAATTGCCTCTCCAAATGACAGTCTTCCAACCTCAATTTGAAACATTCTCCATCATCTGTTTTATTATAAGGTTGTTAAAGGACTGGACACTGAGAATTGATAAGCCTGAGACTCACTAGTAACTTGTTAACACCCTCCTCTGGGTTTAAGTCTCTTCCTGAACATGAAGATCATGTAGCTACTCTGCTTATTAATGTTTTTCACATGGGGCACGGTCTCAGTGGTAGAGTTTTAATTATTTCATAAAATGTAGAAATTTTACATATTTATGATGTTTTCTCATTTACACAGGGAAAGAAACTTAGTTATATAGAGAAATCTGTCTTTTTTCCTTCTAGAAGTAGCTATGCTATAAACATTTCCATATATATATATATATATATATATATATATATATACATTTCCATATATATATATATATACATTTCCATATATATATATATATACATTTCCATATATATATATATATATATATATACATTTCCATATATATATATATATATATATATATATATATATATATATATTCTCACATGTATATGTTTATATATACACACATAGTGCTATGGAATATGCATTTACAAAATGTGGTTATTTATTTTTATAGTTAAATATTTGGACTCCATTAGATCTACTCTGGGAAGTAGATAGATTTTCTTGGTGCTGACTATAATCATGACATCATTAGAGGTTACTCTCTCCTTTGAGATGCATTTAAAATTGATTTGCATTCCCGATTTTATGTCCAATAAATCCAATGCTTTTTCCAACATTTCTGTGTATTCCCCAGAGTGTATATTCCCACAGCCACTTCTAATTCTGGTTCACTCTGAATTTAATGTACCTATTTGTCACTTCCCCTAACTGCTTTCTCTATAATCTACTCAAATAAAGAACATTGCCCATATCTTTCAGTTCTCCCTATACCACTCACAGAAAGCATTTGTAGATACAGCAGATTATGCTGAAGATTTAGAGTCAAGGGGTAGGAGTGGGGGAATTGCAGTAATACCTGGGAAAATTTGTAAAAACTATTAGATGTCCCTGTTCTTTGAAGTTATTTCTTACCACCTCATCCTTTGCACTAACAGAAATTTTGAATTGACAACATTTCTCCAGGGGTTGCACTAAATACAGAATATTTTGATGATCTTTTGAATAAAAACATTTTATTAGATTATTTCAGTATAAATAGATTTTCACTTAAGTATTTTCAGCAGTAAAATGATGAAAATAATCAAATGTAATCGCAAGTAATCTATTTTTGTATACAGCAAAGTTAAATCATTGACATTTTTATTCGTATTTTCTTGAATTTTTAAAATCTTGGCATTTTTTCAGTTCAAATTTTTTGCTTAAAAGATTTATCTCTCTTGCCCTAACCGGTTTGGCTCAGTGGATAGAGCGTCAGCCTGCGGACTGCAGGGTCCCAGGTTCAAGGGCATGTACCTTGGTTGAGGGGACATCCCCAGTAGGGGTTATGCAGGAGACAGCTGATTGATGTTTCTCTCTCATCAATGTTTCTAACTCTCTATATCCCTCTCCCTTCCTCTCTGTAAAAAAATCAATAAAATATATTTTAAAAAAAGATTTATCTCAGAGATCAGTGCATTTATCCACTGATTAGTGAACTTTATTGTAACAATTATATCTCCTTGTTTTGCCTTTGTGGCTCCTTTGTGTTTCATAATAATTTGAATTTCCCTACATCAATTATTTTAAATCTAATATTGATTTTCCCAACAATTGTTAGAATAACATGTTTTAATATGTTCATTGTTGGCCATTGCCAACTTGTTTTGTTGACTATTTCTACAAACATATTTTTATTCAATCAGGAAAGCATGAATGTAACAGTTGGTAACATTATCAGTCTCAATAATTAACAGCCATTATTGTTTAATGAATTTAAGTAATATATTTTTAAAATATATTTTTATTCATTTTAGAGAGATTGATGCAGAGGGTGGGAGGGAGGGAGAAAAACATGGATGAGAGAGAAATGTTGATCAGTTGCCTCCAGCATGTCCCCTACTGAGGATTGAGCCTGCAACCTGGGCATGTTCCCTGATTAGGAATTGAACCTGCAATCTCTTGGCGGATGGAATGATGCTCAACCAACTGAACCACACTGGCCAGAGCATCCTATATAATAAAAGCCTAATATGCAAATAGAACACACAGTGGAATGACCGGTCGCTATGATGCGCACTTACCACTAGGGGGCAGACGCTCAACGCAGGACCTGCCCCCTGGTGGTCAGTGCACTCCCACAGAGGGAGCGCTGCTCAGCCAGAAGCTGAGTGCATCGGCAGTGGCGGGAGCCTTTTCTGCCTCTGCGGCAGTGCTAAGGAGTAGCGAGTTTAGTGGTAAGGAGCTACGAGCAGGCAGGCGGACATTCCCGAGGGGTCTCGGACTGCAAGAAGGCACAGGCCGGGCTGAGGGACCCCCCTCCCCCCGCCACCCAGTGCATGAATTCCCCCACCCCCGCAGTGCACGAATTTCATTCAATGGGCCTCTAGTAAAATATATTTCTCATATATTTCTTCATTCAGAATTCCTGATTCACAGCTCCCCAAATCCTTGGAATTTCCTAAATATTGAGAGTGAAAACTTGTCTTTTGGGTATAGAACCTCTGTTCCCTGTCCTACATACATTGTCCCATGTATCTCTTTTATCTTGCTGTTCCTAATTTATATTATTTTATAATAAACTAGTAATCTAGTAAGTAATTTATTACTCCAAGTTCTGTGAGCCACTCTAGCCAATTAGTTGGACACAAGGAGAGGGGATTTTGGGAACTTCTGATTTATAGGCAGTCAATAAGAAGTACAGGTAACAACCTGAACTGGCAACTGGCAACTGAATTGAGTTGCCAAAGAGGGAGTCACTGGAGCCTCCAATACATAGCTGGTTGGTCAGAGCACAGGTACAGCCTGGGCTTACAACTGGTGTCTGAAGTAGGAGGAAGTGCAGTCTTATAGACTTGGACCTTTAACCTGTAGAATCTGATGCTATCTCAGTTAGATAGTATCAGAATTGAGTTGAATTTTTGCACACTCTGCTGGTGTCCAAATGTTTGTTGGGATGGGGCAACCTCCCACACCATGCTGGAATTGGGTCCAAGAACACTTACCTATTCAGTACTATACTTAAAATTTCTATTTTATATAAAGAATTATTATAATGTGCTTTAACACTCTCTTTTTTCAAAGTTAAGCATTTAAAACATAATTTTGTTTCTTCAGTAAGCCTGCTAGCCATTTCATTTTCTCAATATTCACATTAAATTGTACAAATGACAGAATTTTATTTCATTTGAAGCAGCCAACATCCTGTTAAGTTTATATTTAAATGTAAGAAGTCTTTTTTTTTTTTTTTTTTTTAGCATATACATTAGTTTGAGTGGGGAGATATATTTATTTATTTTAAAGTCATGATGCAAATCTATTCAACCATACTTTCTTGCTCCAGGCTCTAGCCTACACACAACTTTTCATTAAAATGTTGTTTGAGCTGACGACATCTGCTGTAGTCTGGAACATATTTTATCCAGTACTTGATTTTAAGGCCTCTATATGTCTTAGAATTTTCTAAAAAATTCCATGGCATTTTTTAGTATCACTGAACAAACTACAGCTACACCTATATCCAGAATGGTGCAATCTGAGTGGAAAATATGCCACCTTTTTAAAGAGCATCTTTAACAATTTTAATTAAGCATTTTATTCTGTCAATAACACTATTTTCTGATTAAATATCATCTCCATGCACAACATTTTATTTATTATGAAATGTTTTAAGCATAGAGAAAAACATAACAAAAACCATAATGAACATCTACCATCACCCAGTTTTATCAAATCTTAATATTTTGTCATTTATACTTCTGACATTTTAATTAAACATTACATATTCATTTGACTCCCACTGCTGTTATCCTCTTTTCCATTTTCCTCTCCTTCTTTTCAGAAATAACTGAAATCATTACCTGACTAAAGGGGTCAATTTGCTTATGCACATCAAAGCCCAATCAAATGGGAGCGGGAGGTTGCAGCCAAGAAAGGAAATGTTTATTAGTTGCGGAAATGTTGCCAAGCCTGGAGTCATAGATAAGCTGATGCTCAAAGACCTAGATCCTTGATGGCTTCCAGGGGATGGGTTAAGTAGGGAGAAAATCATTAATCATGGTGTCTAAATGAATTGGGGTCCTGGGCTCTAACTGATTGATTTGCACCAGGGTAGAAAGGATGTTGTTGATCATTGAGTCAGGTCATGATGTCAGCTATGGAATTGTTCCATCTGGTTTCATGAGGGTGTGGTCTGTAGGGTCTGCTATCCTGGACCTGGGACTGAAACATTCCTGAAGTTAAATGCTATCTTTAGCTTGACTGAAACTGTTTCTGTGGTCAACAGACCTGAGGCTTTGTTCTTAAGATAGCTTGATGCTGCCTAGAAACTGATGTCCTAAGAGCTTAATGATTAAGGAAGGGAGTGAAGGGACAGAAAGGAGAAAGGATTGTGTTAAAGAA
Source organism: Eptesicus fuscus (assembly GCF_027574615.1). Classification (NCBI taxonomy): domain Eukaryota; kingdom Metazoa; phylum Chordata; class Mammalia; order Chiroptera; family Vespertilionidae; genus Eptesicus; species Eptesicus fuscus. Next base: position 76,858,225 of record NC_072475.1, on the reverse strand, counting down.
ATGGAGTTTCTGCAAGGTTACAATATATTTGTGTTTATCAAAACAATGTATATTTATACTTTTGTTATAAATGTGTGTATTCTGAAATAATATTTAATACATTTATGTTGATAAAACATATAAATGTTACCATAATTTAATTGTTTTTGAAACTTAGTTTTTCTTCACATTATGCTTTTAATATGTTTTGCCTGTTAATACTTGTAGGTATAATTTATTCATTTTCACTATGTAAAGATTCCATTGTATAAATGCAACACAATTTCTCCTCCCTGATCTTGTTTTCCATTCTTTTTTTTTTTTTTTTTACATTCCAAGCAGTTACACTTTCAAAGGGCTCCTTGATACAAAGACATGTGAGTCTTAAATTATTACTCTCTGAAGTCTTTGAGATTCATAATGGTTTGTAATACAGCCATAGTGCTAATTCTTTTAGTTGAAAATAAACAGAATATCTCTTTTCTTAATCCCTAAAGCACTTTCTATTTCTCATTTTCATCTTTTTAAGGTCTTTCATTATAGTTCTTGAGGATCTCTATCTTAATTCACCACTTATATGTGTGCTATTTGAGAGAAGAGCCTGAAATCTCCATTTTAAGTGTTTACTCCCTTATACCATTATTTCTGGCTTGGCATTTGTAACAGTTATTTCATTTCTAAAATAAGTGAAACACATCCATGTTAAAATAAATTTTTTCTACAAAAGCCTAAACCTTGTTTTCATTCAAAAATTGTACATCTCACACTTCCTTATAGGGTTTTTCTAGACTCAGGTAGTCAGAAAGAGCCTATTCTTGGCCATTCGTCACCTTCTCCAGTACTGTTTTCCTTTTTTTTTTCTGCTGTCTCTATCATAGTCATAACATAAAATGCTGAAAAATCTATATTATGGGTAATACCACCAATTTGTCTGTTTTTCATTTCAGCTTGAAACCATCTCCTAAATGCTTAACTTTTGACTTTGGCCCTACTTGCTCTCTGGTACTTGGGTTCTCTTGATATTTTCTTTTTTTACTTATCTGTTTTCTGCTTCCTACTGCAATATCATGGTTTATGATATACATGATATAAATATTAAAAATACATATCTATATATTTGGTCCCTCAGATCACCAAACCACATATCTAGTATATATTTGGTCTTTGTTCACAGTTTCTGGCCCCATGCTCCAAAAACCTTTGGGGATATATCCTATATAGTAAAGAGGTAATATACAAATTAACCCTCACGCCCTCACACAATGACTGCCAATGACTAGGCCTGCAGGGGGGTTAGTGAGGGATGACCAAACGGCTGAACAAGCAGGTTGCGTGGGGCGAACAGGCAGACAGGGGGGACAGTTGGAGATGATTAGGCTGGCAGGGTGGGCAGTGAGGGGCGATCAGGCCAGCATGCAGAGGCAGTGAGGGGAGATCAGGCCAGCGGGGGCGGGGGGCAGTTAGGGGTGACCAGGCAGGCAGGCAGATGAGCGATTAGGAGCCAGTGGTCCAGAATTGTGAGAGGGATCCCGAATTGGAGAGGGTTCAGGATGGGCTGAGGGGACCCCCCATGCATGAATTTTGTGCACTGGACCTCTGGTAGAATGATAAAGTGTCTTTTGTTGTATTAATAAGGTGACTTTTGAAAGCATCTAAGGATTGAGGCTGTTTATTGGAGCTATTCACATTATTAGAGGGTTGGAACTTCCAGTCCCACCCCCTTGGCTTCCAGGTAGAAGAGAGGGGCTGGAGGTTGAATTAATTCCCGATGAGTAATGATTAATTAAGCATGCCTATGTAATGAAGCCTCCATCAAAACCCAAAAGGACAGGATTTAGAGAGCTTATGTGTTGGTGAACATGTGGAAATATGGGGAGAGTGGCCAGTTAAGAGAGGGTATGGAAGCTCTGAGCCCTTTCTCCATACCTTGCCCTATGCATCTCTTCAATTTGGTGGTTTCTGAATTGTATCCTTTTATAAATAACTAGAGGCCCAGCGCACGAAATTGGTGCATGGTTATGGTCCCTAGGCTTGGCCTGCGATCAGGGCCATCTTCCCTGGCTGCCGGCAGCTGGCCCTGCCCCACACCATCCACCCCTAGTTCCCCGTTTGCCATTGGGCAATCAGAGCCTGCCAGCCATGGGAAGTGACTGAGAGGTTGGCTGTTCCCACCCACTCGCCAACCTCTCCTCCCACCACCACCCACCCCCAGTTCCCTGTTCCCTATCAGGCGATAGAGCCTGCCAGCCAGGAGAAGAAACTGAGAGGTTGGCCGGCAGGCCCTGATCAGGCTATCAGGGCCTGTGGGCTGGGGGCAGCTCCTGCATTGAGCGTCTGCCCCCTGGTGGTCAGTGCATGTCATAGTGACTGGTCATTCTGCTGTTTGGTTGATTTGCATAGTACCTTTTTATTATATAGGACTAGAGGCCCGGTGCATGCAATTTGTGCACGGAGGGGGGGGTCCCTCAGCCCGGCCTGCACTCTCTCCAATCTGGGACACCTCAGACATCCTGCTCACAATCCTGGACCACTGGCTCCTAACCACTCACCTGCCTGCCTGATCTTCCCTAACCACTTCTGCCTGCCAGCCTAATCACCCCCTAACCTCTCCCCTGCCAGCCCGATCACCCACAACTGCCCTGCCCTGCTGGCCTGATCTCCCACAACTGCCCTCCCACAACTGCCCTCCCCTGCTGGCCTGATTGCCCCCAACTGACCATCTTTGTGTTGGCCATCTTTGTCATGGTTATATTTGTGGCAGCCATCTTGTGGTGGCCATTTTGTTGTGCCATCCTTATGGCAGCCATCTTGTGGTGGCCATCTTGTGGTGGCCATTTTGTGATGACATTGTGAGTGAGGACCACCTAGGCTTTTATTAGTATAGATAGGTAATTTAGTAAGTAAAATATTTTCTCTGAGTTATAATAAATTAAACCTGAGGAAGAGGTAATAGGAACCTCTAATTTATAGCCATTCAGTCAATCTGTGGCTGATGGGTGGGTGGGGGAGTAGTGTTGTAGGACTGAGCCCTTAACCTGCTAAATCTGCCATTATCTCTGGGTAGATAATGCCAGAATTGGGTTAAATTATAGAACACTCTGCTGGTGTCTGAAAATTGTTTGATGTTATGTGGGAAGTTTCCTTCTCTCCCCACAGACACATATGTTGGAATTGGATCCAGGAACCTAATTTGTCTACTTATTTTCTTGTTATTTAGGAATACATGGACTCCAGAGAGTGATTGCTTTAGAACTATTATGTTAAACAATGCTAAGTTTTAACTCATTATTAACCCTTTGCACTCGCTTGCTTTTTTCTCGATTCCTGCTACCGATGCTAACCATGTTGAGTCACACTCGACATCCAAGTGCAAAAGGTTAAGGAACTTGTCCTACATTTCTTGCTCCTTGACTCTATTTTATCCCAATGAGAGCTCATTCAATCCAGTAATTTTTCTGGTGTATTTTTCCAAATGAATATTTATGTCTTATAGAACATTGCTCTTTTTTTTTCTTCTAAGACTTATGTTTGGATTACCAATTGTTAGTGCTGAGTATCAAGTTATTTATTTTATTACCTTAATAGTTGTTTTGATTTGACCATTAATATGACAAAATTACTCAACTGCAATTGATCCATTAATTCATGATTGGACAATCTGTGGGTAATACACAATGCATGTTTGACTCACGGGCTCTTTAAAGAAACATATCACTGGGCCAGAGTTTCAGTAGATATAGAAAAATAACAAAAGAAGGATCTCGTAGTAAGATCATCATGAGTATAAATGAAGATTGATGTAGGTAAAGCAGTTGGGAAGAATGCTTTCTGAAAATGTTGCATGCATACTCATCAACCCTATTCCTCTGAAAGTGAAAAATTCCTTTGACTCTCAGAATTACTTAGATCTCACCAAGAATGGATTCATACAACCATAGAATATTGGTAGATCTTAGAGTCCCTCCAATAATGCCTTATGTATCAAGACAGAAATGAATAGCCAATTTTGGCCAGTTTTAATTTTCAAAATGTAATTTTCTTATAGTTCAACTAATAGATGATCAGGAAAAGCTCCACTAATTTGCCAGTGAGACATCTCTAGAACAGGACCACTGCATAATGTGAATTCATCTCTATTATCTCAATGACACCATTTGCTCTGGCTCTCATCTTGCTTGCTTATCATTAAAAATAAAATTTAAGACAGTTGATATGTATTTGAAATGCAAGGAACCACACAAAAATTCCCCTCAAGGAGAATTAAAACATTTTAAATGAAGATGAACTAGAAAGATATATTAGTGCAATTCTATGCCAGCAGGGGAGCATCCTGGATCATTTCCTTTGTTCCAAGCCATTCTGTCATTATTCAAGCCACACTCTTCTTGAGTGATGAGTGGGTACTATTCCCAAAATCATTTATGAGTTTCTCTAGATCTTAAGAGACATTTTTCTAAACAAATATCATAATGAATGATTATTACATTTTCTGATTAACATTGCAAAGTCACTTTAACACATAAGGTACCAAAATATATTGTTGTTGTTGTTGTTTTTAATATTTTGATTGATTTCAAAGAGGAAGGGAGAGAGAAAGAGAGATAGAAACATCAATGATGAGAGAGAATCATTGATTGGCTGCCTCCTGCACACCCCCTACTGGGGATCGAACCTATAACCCAGGCATGTGCCCTTGACTGGAATCAAACTGGAACCCTTCAGTCCGCAGGCTTATGCTCTATCCACTAAGCCAAACTGGTCAGGGCCCAAATATATTGTTATTATTTCAAATTCATCTATCATATGTCCCATGTTTCTATTGGACAATTGTTTTCTTAATTATCAAGTCTTCCCATTTCTGTAGTAATAGCCATTTCTGGCATTGAAGTAGAGCAGGGTGTTCATTGAAAGTAGGTTAGAATTTTATACACAGGAGGTGTTAAGAAACTTTTTAACTCAATTCATTTCTGTTTCTACATGACAGAAAGGAGTCTCAGAGAAACCATTCTCCAGTTGTTCAGAATCAAAGATAAAAGGAAAACTCTATCCATAGGGAGCATGTAGTTACAGGCTTACATGGAAATGAGTTGTGATATAATTGTTTATAATGAGGACCTCCTAATCCTCAATGTGTATCTTTTGGGATTTCCTTTTTTTATCTTGATCCCATTTTAGAAATTAAGGTGTTTTTAATTTAAAAAATTGAGAGCCACATTTAACTAGAACAGCAACATTGTACCAAACTACTTCAGTATTTCTTGGGCCTCAACTTTTCAAATTGTTTTCTATTTGACCCAATGCTATGCATTTTCATTCAATGTCATGAGTTTTTGTAATGTGCACTGCGGTTGCAAGAACTTTCAAACTTAAAAATTAGCTCTGACTTGCCAGAAGAAGTGTTGTTTCTGAAAATAATTATTTATAATTGCCATGCTAACTTCTGAAGAGGTAAAATTCCTGGTGTCACCTGGCAACCTCATCCCTGGGTCTCTTGCGGGCTCCAGTCAGATTAATGTGTGCTGCTCACCTGCTGAAAAACCCACATAGATTTTTCTCTAGGCCCTCTGTGGAGGGTAAAATCGTTTTTAGTATGTGTTTTTTTCCTTAAATTTGCAACATTTTACTTTTCTTCTCTCTGTAAGGGATTAAAGAGAATGAGGATAGCTAGAAAGTGGGTTTTAGCACAAGGTATCACACTAATGCTGTTGTAGGGAAAATTTAATCTCAGGAAACAACAAGTTGGACTTCTGGTCTCAAACCTGCTAGCACTCTTCTCTCACACTTTTAAAGAATCTGACAAGACTTTCCTGCTTCTAATTGACCTCCCCCTTCAGCTCAAATCTTCTACTTCCTTACTTCAAATCAACTTTTCTTCAAAAGCAGTAAATATTGGTGCCTGGTAAAGGTTGAGAAGGTTCAAACTTCAGTCTTTAGCTATTTTAATCACACAGTGGCTGTGTTGACAATATCTGTGACCTCCCCCCACTCCTTTTATCATTATTATAACTTTTCTCAAATCAGAGTCCTCATCAGTGAATTTCAAGTGCTGGAAGCCCCATCTCCACTGTTTACCTTATGCAGGGAGGGGAGAAACTTACAAGTGGGGATAGCAACATTCTTATCAGTCACTGTCAGGCTGCACCTCTAATAAGGATCAGGAGACCAAATTAGACCTGAAATAACAAAGGTGCCAAGTGTGAGGAGTGATAAATCTTTCAGATTTGCCTTACCAGTTATATGGAATCAATGTCAAACCTTGATGGAATGTCTTTTAATTTTGAAAACCCTAACTGTGGCCTCCAGGAATATTTATTTGTTTCTTTATTTCCTTTACTTTAATGGGCTCTGTTTTCTTTAGTTAGGTGGCCTGTGTGGTTGGATTTTGATGTGAGTTCAATTTTGTAAGTCATTCCTTAGGTTTTCAAGATGAGGCCCTTTATTTTAATGAATAAAATTTCTAGACAACATATTCCCACCTTCTGGGATAATAGTTACACTTTTACTATGTGTTGACTGGTAAAAATATACAATGACTGGCATTTACTATATAGTAGGTAAAGAGTTTGGATGTACATTATTAATCACCAAGTCATTTTAATATGTAGATGAGCATAGAAGTGTGTGAGATATATTTTATTCAGTCTGTAGATAATGTGTAAGAGCAAATAGATGCTATGATTTCTATTTTACCTCCATGTTTGCTTCCCTAAGGCCCTCGAAGATTCTCTTATTGATCAAATATTTCAGGCTGTTGTGATATAAGCTGATAGTGGTTTTATTAGGGCTTTACATAAATGATCATTTACTCATGAGATGAGTGATGGACCATCAAACACATTCTATGTGAAATGCAATCCTTAACATTCTGGGAAGGGAGGGAGAAAAAGAAAGATGCAGGTGATTTAATGATTTTCAGGTTTATATCAAATTTTATATTTGTTATATGCATGAACCTTTACTTAATCCCTACTCTCAAGGGGCAGTGTGTCTTATGTGTGTATGAACCCTCACCTTAGCATCACTTAGGAGGGCTTAGCTCCATTGCTGATTGCTCAACATTTGAGAGAAAAATATATTTCTCAAATTTTACTTCTGGTAAGTCACTATTAATAGTCATCTATCTTATTGGTGACTTAAAAGAAATATATATATATATTTTATATATATATATATTTTATATTTAGAAATATATATATATATATATATATATATATATATATATATATATATACTTTTTCCCTGTATGTATGTGTGTGTATATATATACACACACATACATACAGGGAAAAAGTAGGCTTATAGTTATTCATATGGAAAATAATACAATAATTAATAAATAATAATAAAAGAGTAGTCTGTGTTCACATACTCACAACTGTAAACCTACTTTTGCCCATCCCTGTATATGTTTGAAGGCTGATAAATACTGCCAAAAGGGAATGGGCAAGGCCTCTAGCTCAGCATGGCTCATGGTAAATCCAGCTCATTATCCTCCTGGATCCTTGTAAGTTTATGTCTCCTTCTCAAAAGGTCTTGCTCCTGAGCTTTTGTTTTAAAAACGTTTTGTTTTGTTTTTTATATAAAATTTTGAAATTATTTCTTCCCTCAATACCTAGTTAAGACTTCAAACATAACTGCATGTGGGATAGTTGCTATTTAGGGCCTTAGGAAAGGTAAGAATCCAAGGGTAGAAAATGTGCCTATTCTTCCTATGATGGTATCCTCAAGTGTCTAGAATAGGAAACTTCACCTAGTGAGCCTCAATAAATATTATAGGAATCAATGAACAAATGTTCAAATAACTCTTGAGTAGTAGAAACTCAGTCATTGGAGTATATATGTTTTCCTGAGCCCTCAAATCACAGCTCTCAGTAGTTGTCCCTCCTCTTGTCTGTAAATGGAGCTATGCAATTGTGAGGTGTAGGTGTGGGGGTTATTTTGTTGTTTCTCAACTTAGATCATCAGCTAACACAATGGCACCTCTCTGTAATCAAATACAGCCACCTGCTTTGGTATTTAAAAATTAGCTTGTGGATCATGGGTCTTTTGTTATTTGACATTCTCCCTAAGTCTGCATTTGTTGTTGAGGACTAAGGACATAGTTACATCAGAATTTAGAATATGAATCCCATTTCACTGGTAGGCAGCCCTGGCAGAAATAGATTGCTCATCTAATGGCAGGATCTGTGATATCTGTTGAGATAAGCAACATGGGCCCAGTTAGTACATGACATTACCTCATTACCAAGTGGTAATATAGCCATTAACACATCGATGCTCTTGTGTTTTCTTCTTCAAAGAATCATAATAGAGTTCTTAGACACATCTGAAAAATGGCTACATACACAATAGACAGAAAAATACCTTTGGCATTTTCTTCCTTTCCTTTTCTTCCCCTCCCTTTCCCTTGCTCTCTCTCTCTCTCTCTCTCTCTCTCTCTCTACTCTTTCTCTATCTTTATTTCTCTCTCTAGCTCTTTCCCTCTCTCTCTCTCTCATCCCCCTCCTGCTCCTCTCCCCTAATGGAGAAAGGAAATTCCTACAGCAAAGACTACTTTCTTTTTTTGTGCTCATCACAGTGACATGACACCCTTAAATATTATACAGTGTTTTGCTAAACCACCACTGTGCATGTGCTTTTGTTCAGTTATCCATGTTGGGAGGCCTCGGGGCTTTGAGAAAGGTCAGAGTCTTCATGGACTCTCAGCTACCTTGCTGTGACTTGGAATGAAATAGATCTGCTCAGCAGCCAGAGAGAAAAGGGATAGGGGAAACAAGAGAATGTTGATAAAATATTCATCTACTATTGACAATCTTGTCTAGTTTTGTTTTGGGACCTTGCTTATAAGAACTTCAGACATTTAAAGAAAAACAAATTTTTAATTTTTTATGAAGTTGCATAGAAAGGAAACATCTTTGGTGACATGACAAACAAAAGGTCAGTTGAACTGACATGCTATGCCTAAGAAATGAGATTTAATTTATGCCTCCCTTGGAAAAAAAATAATTGATGACTTACTACTGTCCCTTGAATAAATTTGGGTAGCAGTTTAACATGAGAAGAGAAATCAAAGCCTACTCCTGAAGGTTTCCTGTGGATCTCACTGCTTGGACAAAGTTGTCATTATTATCCCACACATGAGGACAGGATATTTGCTAGCGACAGAAATATTTCAAGCAATAATAATAAATATTGGGTTCTGCTGGCTAAATCCCTGGGATTAAAAAAAGAGCAACTAAATAAGGTCTGTCAATATGCTGAGTTCTTCGGAGAAGTGTGCAAGATAAAACAAGGTTATTTTTAATCTGTTTACTTAGCAGGGTGGTCATATTAAAAATAAACATTTTATGTTTCTAAAGTGAGAGAAGGTGGTTCTTCACAACATTTATGTGACTGGAGAAGATCTTGTGAATGTGTGTGTACTATGAAGGCTTCTCACTGAACAAAGCCACTTTGCCTAAAAAAACTGGGTTATCCTCTAGGTTCCTTTTGACTGTGGTTAAAATTAATGGTCACATAAATCATACCTGTAAGGCAATATACACTGACAGTACAGGTTAATGTTCATGTTACCTGCTTACTAATGCTTCTTGTGTTGAATTTTGAGCCTTCTTAACTGTGGAACTTTTTGAGTCTTGTAATGCCTGTTTTTGTTGCCACCTCTCCCCCCTATTGTTCTTCTGTTCTTTAACCCATGGCTCCTGCACTTGAACATGAAGAATTGCCTTGGAAGCTTGCTATCATGAAATTTTAATTTAATATGCTGGATGAACTCAAGAATTACATTGAAAAGAAACTGAATAATTTCAGTAAAGTGGTTACCCACACTTCAAGAAACATAGTTTAGATTTTCTCTGGTTAGCATCTTCCTTCTGCTTAGCATCAAACTGGCTTCCAACCATCCTGGATGTGGATTCTGCAGGCTCTTAGCTATCCCTTCTTTGCCACCAATACCTACCAGGAGCTTACTTTACACTATTGGAGATAAGTCAGAGAATGATGTGGTTGAAAATCTGTTAATGTGCTACCTTACATGGCAAGAGGGACTTTGCAGATGTGATTAAGTTGAGGATTCTGAGATAGGGAGATTGTTCCAGATTGTCTGGGTGGGCCCAATATAATTACAAGGGTCAGCAGAGTAGGTGTAAAGGATGGTAGTTTAAAGATGGTATGCTGCTGACCATGAAAATAGAGAAAGGGACCACAAAAATTCTCCCCTAGAACTTCTAGAAGCAACTCTGGCCTGCCAACACTTTGATTTTTGGCCAGTGAAATCAATTTCAGACTTCTAGCCTCCAAAAGTATAAGTTAATAAATTCATGTTGTGCTAAGCTATTGTTTGTGGTAATATGTTACAGTAGCAATAGGAGGCTAAGATATCCTCTCTGAATGTCAGTGTGTTCAGTTCAATGCAAAAATGAGAACAATGATTTGTATTCCTTAGAATTTTGAGCAGATCAAATGAGATACATCATGTTAATATATAGGTCCATATCCCATCTAATAAAAGAGTAATATGCAAATTGACCATCACACCAAGATACTAGATGGCCTCCCCCATGTGGTCAAAGATGGCTGCCCCCATATGGACACAAGATGGCTGCCACAAGATGGCCACCACAAGATGGCCTGCAGGAGAGGGCAGTTGTGGGAAGTTAGGGGTGACCAGGCCAGCAGAGGAGGGCAGTTGGGGGTGATCAAGCAAGCAGGAAGTGCAGTTGGGGGAGACCAGGTCAGCAGGGGAGGGCAGTTGGGGGGAACTAGGACTGCAAGGGAGGACAGTTGGGGGGAACCAGGCCTGCAGGGGAGGGCAGTTGTGGGCAATCAGGCCAGTAGGGAGGGCAGTTGGGGGTGGACCCAGGACTGTTGGGGGAGACCAGGCCTGCAGGGGAGGGCAGTTGGGAGCCAGAAGTCCTGGATTGTGAGAGGGATGTCCCAGATTGGAGAGGGTGCTGGCTGGGCTGAGAGACACCACCCCCCTTCCATGCATGAATTTCGTGCACCGGGCCTCTAGTTAAATATATGCTGTTGATGAAGATGATGGTGATGGAGATAATCCCAGGAACTCTTCTTCACTTCTAGTTGGGCAGAGCCTCAGCCACTGCTAAAAATGAGAATTATTCTTAACTCACTTGATTTTAAATCATTTTCTACTTCCAACTGTCCCCTAATAAACTCTTTCCCTTGTGTGTGTTTCCAGAAGCCAGCCATGGTTTTATTTATTTTTCTTTTTAATTCTCACCTGAGGATATGTTATGTTTTGTTTTTTAACAAATTGATTTCCATAGAGAGGGAGAGAGAGAGAGAGAGAGAGAGAGAGAAAGGGAGAGAGAGAGAGAAATATCAATGGGAGAGAGAAACATTGGTTGGTTGCCTCCCTCATGCACCCCAAACTGGAAATCGAATCCACAACCTGGAATGTGTCCTGACAGGGAATAGAACCCAGAACCCTTCTGTGTAGGAAGGATCCTCCAACCAACTGAGCCATACCAGCCAGGACCACTAGCCATGTTCTTATTCCCTTATTAAATCAAGGCAATTAAAAATACTTTTTGACTATGTACCAGCTACTCACAGTTATACATGCCAGGGATCACTTGGCTCAATCATATATCCCTTGAGTTTCTATAATTTATGGTTTTAAGGTTGGATGAGGTTAACTTTCTCTCCAAATAAGAGCTTCTTTTGAAAGTCTCACAGTCCCATGGTTCTCCACTGCTTTCTCTTTTCAGCACCAGCATGTCTTGAAAAGAGTTGATGATCTATTGTAACAAATGTGACATGATCAGATGCCAATAAAATAGAGTACAATTAAAGAAAAGTAAAAACTCACAGCAGAGGAGTTGTATATTGATATGTTTGGAAAAGACTTCAGGGAGAAAGTAAGTCATGAGCTATGATTGAAGGAAGGGTAGAATTTGTATTAAAAAAGAGCATGAGGTGAGGGGCTTTAAATTAGGCATCAAAATAATCCATTGAGCCCACTTAGAAGTAGGAATGAGCAGGGATTGCATAGGAGAGGATCAGCGAATATGCAGATGGAATTAAGGTTGAATCATGTCAGGTTTTACAGGTGTTGAAAGCACTTCTTATTTAATTTTATTCTGGAACCTTCTTAGAAACCTATACCAGCCCATCTGTAAGTTTAACAAAAAGGCATTTCTTTCTTTTCGTTTTATAACAATGAACGAATGGTCTATGCTCTTATCTATCCAAGCTGATTCTCAGGTTGGGATGCAAGGGTTAATGGACATCCATCCTCTCTTTTGCCAAATAGCTTTGACCCTCTACTATTAAATTCCATTAATGGTGATCAAGTTCCAATTTTAGATATTTTTCAAAGGAACAAATATATAATAGGCATATGGAGTAGAGCAGGACAATTCTACGCATTAAGGGAACTGTTTTGGAGAAGGAATAAAGAAATCAGCAGCTCATCTTTATTACTGCTTCTCCCCAGTCACAGTAATGTAAAAGAGGCCAGCACATTGGTGAGGGAAATAGTGTAGAAGGCATTATTAGCACCAGCATCCCTGAAAAAATCTCAGCTGCCTTCTGGGTAGCAGCAAAAGAACAGGAAGCAAATAAGATGATTCAAGAAAATAGCAGAGATAGTGTATCAGAACAGTCATGTGCTGCTACAGAGGTAATTTGTACTCATGTTCAAAAGATGGTGACTCCTTCCTAAGAAACATATAATAAAGTAAATAAAGAGTAGAAAATAGTCCATTTCATGGGCCCAGAGTAAATAAGGGAAGACATGGGGTTTTTAGGCCAGGGGAGCGTTGGAGGACATTTCTTAGATGTGACAGAAGACATGCATCTTTAACTGAAGAAGTACCAGGGCTCAGAGTTTGTTGCAAGGTGCTTCTCAGACATTTTCCTTCCAGTGCTTTCCTGAGCCTCCAACTACATATATTAATATAAAACAAATCAACATAATACCCTGAATGTTTTTGTTGGCTTTTTAACATTTTTGAAATATAAGGTTCAATAAAGTGCATGAAACCAATTTTACTTGTTAATGAGTAATCAAAAGGTAAACACACATGCAATCACTGCCCCAGTCATGACATAGCACATCCTCAGTGTCACAGAGGCACCCACTCCTCTCCCTAGGGTCCCTTGCCCTCACTATTCCCTCCTCTCACTCAAAGTTAACCACCCTTCTGAGCTTCTTCTCAATCACTTTATTTTTCTTTTTTAAAAATACATTTAGCACTTATGTATACATTCTATAAACACCACAATTTAGTGTCTCTTATTTTCTTAATGTTTTATAAATGAAATTGTGATAAGTATTCTTTTGTGTCTGGCTTCTTTTCCTCTTAATGTTATGTTTATGAAGTTAATCCTTGTTGTTGCTCATGGTTTTTGCTATTTATTTTTGTTACTCTAGTGCCGTGGTCGGCAAACTGTGGCTCACGAGCCACATGCAGCACTTTGGCCCCTTGAGTGTGGCTCTTCCACAAAATAACACGGCCTGGGTGAGTCTATTTTGAAGAATTGGTGTTAGAAGAAGTTTAAGTTTAAAAAATTTGGCTCTCAAAAGAAATTCCAATCGTTGTACTGTTGATATTTGGCTCTGTTGACTAATAAGTTTGCCGACCACTGCTCTAGTGGATATTACATTACATACATGCATTACAGAATGGGTGTGGAGACAAGTGGATGTAAAGTTCAGATAACATTTCTTAACAGAATAGTTAAGAACACTCATCAGCTCCTAAAGAAGTTGTATTAGTTTTCTGTTGCTCTGTAACAAATTACCACACACATTTAGCAATTTCAACCACCACCTATGTAGTACCTCACAGTTTTGAAGGTCAGACATTTGGAATAAGCTTGGCTAGTTTCTCTTTTCTCAGCCACTTAAGGCCAAAATCAAGGTGTTAGCTACTCTAGTCTCCGATCTGGAGGTCTAGGGAAGAATTCACTTCCAACTCATTCAAATTATTGGCATAATTCACTTTCCTGTGGTTGTGGAACTGAAACCACATCTCCTTGCTGGATGTTGGCATGAAGTCATTCTCAGCAACTAGAAGTTGCTCTCCGGTGGCCTCCTCGATCTTCAAAGCCAACCAAGGCACATCAAATCTCAGGCTTCTAATCTCTCTCATTTTCCCTTCTGTCAAGATCTGGAAAAAAACTCTGCTCTAAAGTTATTAGATTCATGTGATTAGATTAAACCAACTGTGAAAATCCCTTTTGTCATACAAGGTAACATGATCATGACAGTGATATATCATCAGATTTACAGGTTTCAGCTACACTCAAATGGGAGGGGATTTTACAAGGTGGGGGTCATTGAGGGAATTTTAGAATTTTCCTCATGGTAGGAGAAAACTATAATCATTCAGAATGAATTAAATGGCATATACTATCCATTAGATATATCTAGGAATCAAGAATTTGTTTACTTTTTGGTAACCATCATATGTCTCTTAGATAAGTTTTTCTGCTTGTGCCTGGAGATCGGGTGGTGACTTATTTCAGCATATGTGTGCTTAGGTCTGGCAGAGCTGCCAAAAGGGAGTTAATCCTCATGAAAGGGACAGGAAAGACTTCCTGGTGGACATGCTAAGAATGATTCAGATGTGTCAATGTAAATTTCTGATTTGTGTGATGTTTGGCATTTATTTCAGATAGCTTTCTCTATATAGAGGCTTTGACCAGAAAAGTAATCCTGATTAAATAGGATTTTAACCAACCAATCCAAAATGCCACACAAATTGCACAAACTATTATTGTATTTTACTAACAGTGACTCTTTGAGTTCATACTATTATGACACTAAGATGATGAGAGAAAGAAGTGAGGTTACCATATTTTTTCTTCTTCTTTTAATATCATACTCTTCCAGAAATATTTGAGTCAATGAATGCGATGCTCCTCTGATTTTTGAGGTTTAGGCAAATTATATGATTAGTTCAAGGTCACAAAGATAGAGTTTGGCAAACTGAAACAGAACCTGATTTTCAGGTTTCTGAGCTCACACAGTAATTAAAATATCTACATAGCTGCCTGTATAAAGTCTGCAACCTTACCTGTGCATATTGCTGCATATCAACTGCCTGCTACAGAGCCTAGCAAATGAAGTGGACAGAATATTGGCTTTGGGATTATACAAAATTGTATTTGAATCCCAACTGTTATTTATGACTTTGATGACACCAGATAAGTTACTTCAACTCCTTGAACCACAGGTTTGTCATTTATTTTGACTAAGATATAACTCATAGAACATTATGACAACTGAACATAGTCACACGTGTAAATCATGTAGCAAATTATGTAACATATGGTAAATGTTAAATTTTATTTGGAAAGTAACTACAACCAGAAACTTGTTTGAACAAGATTATAGATAACCACATTGGATGCAGAGAGGATAGTAGTGTAAGCAAATAATGAATTGCTGTGAACTGCTTATTCTCTGCTGCTGCATAGATAACCTGAGGCAGAAGCACAATGAAAACATAGGAAAATATCTTAGTTTGGGTTCCTCTGGAAGCAGAATCTGAGACAAGACCTTGGATTCCCTAGGAAATAGGAGTTAGGAATGGCGAGAATGAGACAAGGAGGAAAGAAAGACCAATATTCAGGTGTGTTTTTGAGGTTGTTCCTGTGGATACTGGGACTGATTCCACAGGACCTTCTAAGAAGTATGGAAAAACCCTCTCACAACAGACCAGTTGAGTAAAGAGCTGCCAGGAACATTGAGTGAGGATTGTCTTAGGGGGTTTTAATCCACATTTCTGGGCTGAATTTACACATGGGTTGAGGGAGTTCTCCTAGCCTTGGAGAAGATGCCCAATGGGAAATGAAAAGATCCTCTAAGCATCCTTGGTAGGTAGAACACTACCACCAGCAAACGTTTCTTTAATAATTTCTATATTGAAAGTCTTGGAATTATTATGCTATACTGTAGTCCCTCCTTATTTGTGGGTTCACATTCCACAGTTTCAGTTATGTGCTGTCAACCACAGTCTGAAAATATTAAATGAAAAATTCTAGAAATAATTCATGAATTTCAAATTGTGCATCATTCTGAGTAGTGTGATGAAATCTCATGCCATCCTCTCTGTCCTGCCCCGGACCTGACTATTCCCTTTGTCCAGCATATCTACACCATATCCATACATGCTACCTGCCAGTTAGTCACTTAGTAGCTGACTCTTTTATCAGATCCACTGCCTTGGTATCTCAGTGCTTGTGTTCAAGTAACTTTTATAATTAGCCTAATTCTACATCACAAATGCCAATATCATTTAGCTGACTTCATCTCATCAAGTAGGCATTTTATCATCTCACAACATCACAACAAGAAGGGTGACTACAGTACAGTGAGATATTTTGAACGAGAAAAAGACCGCATTCACATAACTTTTCATATAGTATATTGGTATAATTGTTCTAATTTTTATTAGTTATCGTTAATCTCTCACTGTGCCTAATTTATAAATTAAACTTTATCATATGTACGTACATAGTATATATAGGGGTCAATATTATCTTTGGTTTCAGGCATCCTCTGGGGGTCTTGGAATATATCCCTCATGGATAAGGGGGAACTACTGTATTTTTAATTTTTTTAGCTTTGGTTTCTCTTATTTTTTGTATATGCATTTTAAAATTTCTTTGTAATTCCTTCCATGGCAGTAGAATAGAATTTTAGCTGTTCCCCAACCATGTGTGTTTTTTCTTTCTTTCTTTCTTAATCATCACCAGAGGATATGTTTTTATGGATGCCAGAGAGAGAGGAAGGGAGAAAGATGTTTTACAAAGACCAAAATAACACACATCAATGAGAAAATAAAAAACAAAAACATTGATCTGCTGCCTCCTGCACACACATTGACTAGGGATCAAACCCGCAACCCAGGTATGTGCCCTGACTGAGAATTGAACCCACACCCTTTGGTGCACAGGACAATGATTGACTCGCACAGTTGCCTTCTCCCTCCCCATGTCTTTTGGTGAAAGGATGGGAAAATCAGTTATGGCACTATTTGTTTTGGCAATATTGTGTGCAGTGATTGGAAGAGAGATTCCTTCATCTACCATTTGTAAGTGATTAAACATACACATGCTTATGTTTATCATAGAATCATCCCATCTTCCAGGTACTGGAGGGAAAGTAAGTTTTACTATA
Organism: Eptesicus fuscus; assembly: GCF_027574615.1. Classification (NCBI taxonomy): domain Eukaryota; kingdom Metazoa; phylum Chordata; class Mammalia; order Chiroptera; family Vespertilionidae; genus Eptesicus; species Eptesicus fuscus. The sequence continues at coordinate 76,841,091 of NC_072475.1, read as the reverse complement.
TTATTAGAGTAACAGAGGCTCAGAAGGCTTAAATGCTTTATTTCAATCAAGATACCAAAGCAGAACTGGAGCTGAGATTAGAGCTTTGTTCACTGCCTAATGTTGCTGGCACAGCTCTGTGGAAAATTGGCGTGGTAAATGGCTCACAGGTTTGTTGTTCTGTTTTTAAAAGAAGGTAACAACCATACACATTTTTCAGAAAACTCTTTTCTTAGAGTATAGTTTTCTTTTCAGACATTTTATAAAAGTACTTAATCTTACTGAGCACATAGGCACTGATATTTGGACACACACACACAAAAACTTACTTAAGAATAAACAGAATACTTAAGCTCAGGATTTACTTTCTTATCATCTGGTGTCACTGGATAGTTTTATGTAGGATTTCTAAAAATATATTTTCTATTCCTAGAAATATGCCATTCTGTGCAGGGTGACAAATGTATGGACTGTGACTTCCAAATTCTATTTTATTAAATGCCCTCAGAATGTCCTTCTATCATTTCAGGGTCTCAGGACTCAAACGAGTTTGCTAATAAGATCAGAGTGGAAGCTTTATTAAACACTGGCTCATGACAGATTTTACGGTTTTATTATGCAATTTGACTGTATTATCTTAAGTTTGCATTGTATAGTTGCCTAAATTCCATGCATTTGATATGTTCTCTTTCCAAAAGGCATCACTATAATGGCAATGTAATGGCAACAGCAGAACTTAATGATTTCAGAACATTATGTTTTATAACCACTACCTGTAATAGATCAGACAATGAATGTTTGGCATTTATTATGTCATAAATGGGTAATCCCATATTTGAGTGGTGGAATAGATTGAATAATGAGATAGAAGCTATTAGAGCTGGAGTTTTTTTGGTGTGGTTACTTGCAATTTCAGTAACATCGTTTCTATGTAGTTGCTTGAGTATTCAACATACAAAAATAAAAATTAGCTTTTATATTAATGCCTCTCTTATCTCTGAGACTCTCAATTAGCTTTTATAATGGTTCAGGAACCAACCTGGAACCTAAAACAAAGTACCCCTACACACACATTGTAATTTTACACACAATGCTAACAATGTTGGCTGTTTATTTTACTAGTACACACACACACAAAATTGATTAAAGGCAACAGTGCTGTACAGAGGCACACTGAACACAACAATTATATATCATCTATATATATATATAAAAGCCTAAGCGACAGTCTGACCATTCGACTGTCCGACTGGTAGCTATAATGCACACTGACCACCAGAGGGCAGACGCTCAATGCAGGAGCTGCCAAGCAACAGCAACTTTGCAGAGTGCCCTCTCGCACTCTGGGACCCCTCAGGGGATGTCAGACTGCTTGTTTTGGCCTGATCCCTGCAGGCCAGGCTGAAGGAACCCCACTTTCTGGAGGGACCCTGCTTAGTCCGCAGACACCCGTTGAGCCCTGGTGCCACCCCTGGTACAGCTGGCCGGAGAGGGACTGCCGGAGGTTGGCCCAGTCCTGCCCTGCTGTCCACCTTCTAATTAATTTCCTTTCAATGTGCATGAATCTGTGTACCAGGCCTCTAGTTAATAATAAAAACATAGCTATACCTGATACATACATAATAGTTATTATAGGTCAAGCCCTATAAATGTTTTATGTAAAAATTAATGTATGCTTAACAAACTCCTATTATAGTAATTATTTTACAGGTGAGGAAACTATGGAGAAAAGAAATAATTGCTTCTATCTGACATTGGGAAGAGAGGTAGAAATATTATGATTAGCTAGTGTATTCATTAAAAAGCAAAGGTTCATAGTTATTTATCGTAGGTCAAGGCATCCTTCAGTAACCTCTTCAGACAACATATTATGGCAGCCAAGTAGAATATGTGGGGTTCATCATAATGAAAATCCTGAAACAGACTAAACAGAAGGAGCCATTGGTTATACTCTTTAAGACCAAGAAGAGTCCAATACATTTCAAAACTATTTTCTCCTAAATAATTTTAGCAAGTTTTGAAAACTAAAAAAATAAGTTATTTTTATTGGTTGGGATATTAAATAAAACATTTCTATATTTAGCATACCTTTCATAGGTTTTAAAAAATATGAAAACATAAAATATGAAGAACAGAATAGCAAACACACATGCACGTGCGTGCGCACACACACACACACACACATACACAAAGATTTCTTGAAATTTAGGAGGTAATCTGAAATACATGTGTCTAAAAGAGGGGTTTTAAAAGTCAAGTAACATATCTCCTTTGTTTTTCAGAGTACAATATCACTCTTCATCAAGCATGCTTTTAGCCATCTACACCTTTTTTTGTTAATAATGCCATGATGTAATAATTCATTTATTTTTTATTTATTTTAAAATATATATATATATATATATATATATATATATATATATATATATATTTTTTATTGATTTTTTACAGAGAGGAAGAGAGAGGGATAGAGAGTTAGAAACATCTATGGGAGAGAATCATCGATCAGCTGCCTCTTGCACAACCACTACTGGGGATGTGCCCGCAACCAAGGTACATGCCCTTGACCGGAATCGAACCTGGGACCTTTCAGTCTGCAGGCCGATGCTCTACCCACTGAGCCAAACCGGTTTTGGCTCATTTATTTATCTAGATTAATATTCACTTCACTTCAGGTTGAACAGTAGATATTACATATTTTGGATTTCATTTGCTGTATTGATACTGAACATACAGGGAAAGTCAAGAACATGACAAGGATAATTTTTAAAGCAAGGGCCATTTATACTTTGGAAATGTGGCTTAGGCACTGGGTTCTCTCAGACTACTTGCTTGTAATATGACCCTACTAAAAAAGTGGAAAGCTTTAATTGCATAGAAAGTAAGAATTTCTGTTTAACAAAGGCAACCATAGGAAGATCAGAGGAAGATATTTTCATTATTAAAATAACATATGAGATGTCTAGATATTAAGGATATTTAGGAATTTTTTAACCAAAAATTATTTAAGAGAAGAGAGAACTTAGAAAATGAATAGTAACTCAGAGAGGTGGAAATCAGAAATATCAGTAAGTGTTTGAAGATATGTTTATTATCATTATTCATCAGAGAAATACAAGTTAAAGAACATTTTGCCTCTCCAGAATGTCAAATATTAGAAAGTCATATAATATCAAAACCTAGTAAGAATATTGCAAAATGAGAACTCAAGTGCATGGCTATTGAAGGTATAAATATTGGAGAGCAATTTGGCAGTATTTAGTGAAATTAAGTTGCCTATGATTTAACATTCCCATTTCTGGGTATAGTCCTTTAAAAAATGTATAACCTCATGCCCTGGCTGGGTGGCTCAGTTGGTTGGAGCATCATCCCATACACCAAAAGGTGGTAGTTTCCATTCTCAGTTAGGGCACATACCTAGGTTGCAGCAATGGATCAATGTTTCTCTCTCCCTTCCTCTCTCTCTAAAAATCAATAAAAATATATCCTCAGATGAGGATTACCAGTAAAAAAAAAAATGTATCCTATATAATAAAAGGCTAATATGCTGTGTCCGGTGGTCCAGTTGTCTGTTCAACCAATCAAAGGGTAATATGCCAATGATATGCTAAGGCCGCTCAACCGCTCTCTATGATGTGCACTGACCACCAGGGGGCAGAAGCTCTGACTGGTAGGTTAGCTTGCTGCTGGGGTCTGGCTGATAGGGACTGAGTGAGACAGGCCTGACACACCCTGGAGCTCTCCAGAGGTCCCTCCCTGGCTGGCCGACCTCCCACATCTCTCCCTGGCGTGGATCTTGCACCTATAGGGTCCCTAGGCCTGGCCTGTGCCCTCTCGCAATCCGGGACCCCTCAGGGGATGTCAGGGAGCCAGTTTCAGCCTGATCCTGAAGACCAGGCCGAGGGACCCCACTGGTGCATGAATCCATGCACTGGGTCTCTAGTAGTCTTATAAGACCACATGTAGTGGTATGTTTAATCACACTTGGGTGACAGCAAAAATTGGAGGGCATATAATAACTATCACTATACAACAATAGGGAAAAAATAGAATAATATCAGAAGCACAATGCAATTTAAATAAACACCCACCAACAATACTATTGAAATAGGAATTTTAGGGTAATATAGGCAGATTTAGGGAATTTTTAGAATTGGCGGTTCATGGAGAAAATACAGGGCTACAGACTGGGAAAGTTACATTTCCAAAAGATAAGAGAGCTGAGAGAAGGTACATTTCCATAACACAATGGAGCAGCAACAGTTGCATTACATAAGACAAGAGAACTGGGAGTAGTCAAAAGGTCTATATTTACAAAATAAAGAAGGAGGAAGAAAGCCCAGAAGGAATAGGAGGACAATGAGGGAGGAGGGCCTCATGAGTTACTATAGTAACCAATTTAAAAGGGAATATTGACCAATCAGAAGGGATATCAGGACATAGGGACTTGCAGGCTTTATAAACCATGGAAACAGGCAGTCAGCAGGACTCTTTCCCCTTCCCCATGTGGGAGTCTGCTGTGAGATTCCTTCCCCTTCCCCATGTGGGAGTCTGTTCTTGTTCTTCAATAAATCTCCACCCTTGCTATACCATCTTCAGTTCGTGGATTCATTCTTCAACTCCAACGGACAAAGAATCCTGGGAAATTGTGTGTTCTAGTCCAAAAATCACGTATCACTATAATTTGGCTTCAAGGATAGAACACTATAAAAAAATACTTGAAGGATAGATGGAAAAGACCTGTGCTACATACATTAAAAAAGTGCTTTTGTGGGATCAAGGGCTTGGAAGAAAATAAACGAGAGTTATTTAATAAAAGGAAAGCAGGTCCAAATCAATGATGGGATAAAAATTATTAACTCAATTCCGAGTATGCGTTCCAAATAAAGGAAGCAAGCAAATAAAAAACTTGAACACCATGTCATCCTTTCCTCTTAATCAGTTTATGTAGATAGCTGAGGTGTGGTGAGCTAAAGTAAAAGTCTTATCCAAAGAACTTTGGTGCTTATTCCTGAGTGTCTCTCAGACCTCAGATGAGCCCTGCTGGCTTAACAAAGACATTAAAATCTTCCAAAATACTAAACTAAGATTGATCTATCTATTTTTTCTATTACTTGGGTGACTCTAAGTGCCATGATTTCTGATGAATAACCACCATCTCATGTTATAATGCAGAGTTCCTTTGGGATGGAATACTTAACCTGAAAAAGAGGGTAGACTTATTATTGGCCACTGAATGTATTAAAGGTTGATGAAGTTGTACTATTGAGATCTAAAGCACCATGAACCTGATATGCAATTAAAAACAATATTTTTTTAAATAGTGAACTATTACTATCTAGTTTATTTTCTACTGCATTTGCTATTGATCATGGCATTTGCAATTCAAATTAGGAAATGGGTGAACTTAGCAAGTAATGTAAGTTTAATAAGCATATCTTATAGAGAGATCAAATTATATTTCTAAAGCACTCATACAAATCATGATTTTATTAATATATTAATTATGATATAAATGCCAAACATCACTGTCTGATCTATTAATATAAAGGGATTATGTACACAGAAAAATATTACACAGAGATAGTGTACGTAGAAAAAATTCAATACAGCTAAAAAAAAAAACACCAAACAACACCCTAAAATTGAATTACCTAAAAAAAAAAAACACATTTATGACTCTCCATAATACCTAAGGCTAGTTATGAATTGATTTGATATGTAGAAGCTTCAGTAAATTAAAACTGATTGAGCTTGACAATGAATACAATCAATGATTGAAAACTGGCTACATAAAACTGTCTTTTTAGAACAAGTAAATATTTATCCATTAAAAAATAGAGTATTGGGTATACTCCAAGATAAATTAATTAATATTTCTAGAATGAATATTAACTTAAATTCAGAGATGACTGATGATTCATAATAATGCTTATCATTCAACAGTAAAGCACCTAATTATTGAACTATCAGACTGCCTTCTTTTCTAGACTGTCAAAATACTTTCAAGTTACTATTTTATTTTATTTTATAAAATAAAAGAATGAATGTATGAATAATTGCATGGATGTATGGATATATAGAATATATAGATATATAGATATGTATAAAACAAAAGAAAAAAAATAAAACCATTTTAAGTGAGAGCAGACATCACTTTATCTATTATTACAAAATGAAGAATTTAGGTTGCATTAGTATTTGGAAATAATTTCAAATTAAAATTTTTGCTATTATCACATATAGAGTTTAGGATGTTGCTGAAAATATAGAACTTAAAACAAATATTTCTTAAAATAGAAGTAATAGAATAAAGGAAAAATATAATAGAAGCTGAAAGCCTTGCAGTACTGTTCTCATAATTTGTAGTCACTGCCAGAGAAAGACTGCATGAGTGAGGTGAGGGTGAGTACCAGAGGAGCTGTAGCTAATTTTAAAAAAATAATAGTACTGGAAGTATTTATGACATCTATAAAGATGTTTTACTTTTGACTGATGACAAAACTCAAGGTACAGGATAGATTTTGCTATGCTACACTATTTTGGCCAAATATCAAATGGGAGACCTAGTCTCTTATCATTTATATAATGCAGCAAAGCATATCAATTTAGTTTAATTTGCTCCTTTAGATTGAATATTAAGAAAGCATACTGTTAATAAAATGCTTATGATCCTTAATTTGTATTTCAATAATATGCAATGACAAACACTCCATATATAATCTTGCATTTTGGGATGCATAGCTAAAGAGATATCCAGAGTAAAGATTTTGTAAAGTACTTTGTGATCCGAAACACAATGAGTGATTATTAGATTTATGTATATGTTTATATCCCTTATCTCCTTTCATCAAGTCTTTGAAATTGCTTGCAAAGTGTATGTAATATAAGATAAAACACAATTTTAGATTAGAGTAAAATGGAGATGGAAAAATAAGAAAACAATGTAAATGCAGACCATTTTGACACTTGCTACAAATGGATCTCAGAATGACTCTATGCTTAATTGTCATAACAGAAGAAAATATGTGACTTTTTATTGAATTCAAAACTATTTTAAAATTGGGTTAATCTTTAATTTTACAGATTTCTTTGATATTATGATATAACATTCCCTTATGACTTCTAAAGTAAGACATTATAGTTTACTAGAGGGCCGGTGCACGAAATTCGTGCATGGGGGTTGGGGTGTACCTCAGCCAAGCCTGCACCCTCTTCAATCTGGGACCCCCCGGGGATGTCCGACTGCCCGTTTAGGCCCGATCCCAAGATCTGTATCATCTTTGGGGTCCCAGTGGTGGGATTCAAGGATGTTTTTAATTACCCCAAATTGTTGTAGATACCACATGTACCTTTTTGCATTTCCCCTGCTTACAGGACCACATAGCATTCTGAAAATGAATTATAACTTATAAAGTTTAGGAAACTATTGCATGCCATGTGCTATTGAAATTTTTAAAATTCTGAATTACCATGTATAGTTATGTCTTTTGATGATATATTACTATTTACTTGTTAATATTTAACTGATTTGCTATTGGTATTAACAATGTCAGAAACGTGGGCCCCTTTTTGTGGTATTTGTGATTTTTATTTAAAAGTATTATTTTAGATAATTTTTATGATTTTCCCCTAGAATCCTTATAGAATTTAGCATATGTCTGGAAAGTCTTAACTATTAAGGAGATAGATTGCTAAAATAAAAGCAACAGATGAATTGTTTATGAATTCCTACTCGAAGGGTTTTACTTTTATTTATATTATCTCAATTAATGAAACCCATTAAGTCTATTTTTCCATATAATACCTAGATTTCTACATAAGTCAGTAATCTTATATAAGGGTAATATGCAAATTGTCCCCTCAACTGGGAGTTCGACCGGAGTTTGACCAGGGGTGGGGGGCCAGCCTGCCAACTTCCTGTATTCTCTTCCCCAGCTGGCCCAGCCCTATTGGCCCCGATAGGGGCGGGCCAGCCAGACCCTACCCATGCACAAATTAATGCACCAGACCTCTAGTATTGTATAATTCTTATATACAAACCACTTTCTCCCAGCTCAGAGGTTATACATGCTTCCTTGAAGATGCTGGTATCTTAATCTTATCTAATAAAGAGGTAATATGCAAATTGACCTTCACTCCGTGACAAAGATGGCAGCACCCAAAGCCAATAAGGAGGAAATATGCAAATTGATGCAACAAAGATTCCGATGGCTGGACTGGGGTGCTTGCGTCATCGTCATGGTGACGATGCTGGCGTTCTGCCCAGCCCCGGCCGCTCCGGCCTCTGGGCAGAGAGAGCGTGCAGGTGCAGAGTGGCCAGGGCAGGGTGGGATGCCTGCTATGAGGGGGTGCAGGGGGTAGAAGGAGCTACAGGAGGGTGGTAGAGCCAGAGCAAAGGTAGAAGGCAGCAGCTAGAGCAAAGTCCTGGGTCCTGGGTGCTGGAGGAAAGCCAGTGCTGGCAGCCAGGGGAAGGAAGGCCTATTCTTGTACAAATCTTCATGCATTGTGCCTCTAGTTCACTTACAATCCTGGAGACAATGTGGGATAACAGGGGTGGAGGATGAGGACAATTGCTATCTACTTGCAAGGGAACGGTCTCAGGTGAGGTCACTGCAAATCACCAGGAAAGGCAGAACTCCTGTCACTAGACAGGAGCAGAGGCACTTCTGCTCTTAAAGAGAGTTTTTGTGATTTGTGGGCAGAGGTCCTTAGATTCATCATGATTCATACAAATGTTGCATTCTGCTTTACAAAGTCCTATTCAATCCCTTAAATTATACGAGGTCTGGGGTGGCTGATAAGTCCATTTATGTTATAATTTAGCAACCTGTAGTAGAAGTTTCTGCTTCACTTTTTAGTTTCAGCAGCCCAACTCTGCATGTGTAAGAGATAAGAAATTTTTTTTAGGATAAACATGGGAGCTTTTTTGTTCTTTATTACTAATTAAGCTGATAATTTAAAACCTTAAAGTTACCTTTTTTTAAAATTAAATATCTCCAGTGCCATCAGAATATTCAGCCTACTTCACATTATTTGTATTTTTCAATCTCATCATAACAATCTGTCACAGCAGCCAGCTGGTCTGCCAGAGTTTGCCTTCAATGTGTATTTTATTCCAGGGAATTACAAGATAATAATATGTGTAACTATTTTGGCACAGATCTGTGGACTAATGGTATTCCATTTTCCAATGTTCAAAACAGCTGAGTCAGATAAACCAGTTCTGTGAGAGTCAGGTTCTTGCAACTTCTCCAGTTACCAAAGCTCTAGGCAAAGCTTTAGGTATTTTAAACAGAGAGAGTTTAATTCAGGAAATTTGGTGATGAAATATCATTACAAGTGTTTAGTTAAGGAATTTTTTACAAAAAATCACTAAACCTTTGATTTAAAGACTAAATAATTTTCATTGCAATCCAGAAATTAGGCAGTTGCTGCTACTCTCATCATTTCTACCTCCACAGTTTCTTTCATTTATGATGCTGGTAACTACATACTAGATACCCTAGAAATACTTGTCTTTCAGGACCTCTTTACGAGCTCTAGAAAGATGGCTCTTATTCCATCCTCACCTTTCAAATCTTGCATGAATGGATCTCAATGGCAGTAACTAAATTGCATCCAGTACCTTATCCACAAAAGAATCTGAAAAAAAAAAAGGCTGTTTAGCCCTTACAATACAGAATGGAGCATGGGAGCCATTTGTTTTACTCAATCATTTCAGCATCACTTGATATAGTTAATGTTTGTTTGTTTTTTTTTTTCTTAAAGCACTTTCTGCTCTTGCTTTCTATGTAATGGTATTTTCTGTCTTCTCTCCAAATATATTGCCTGCTATTTCTGAGGCTTCTTTTCTTGATGAAATGAGTAAGGAAAATGGGGACAGAATGATATGTCCATAATGTTTGAGATGATAGCAAGGAAGACCTCTGAATACGTGCCATTTACATGGAGACTGGAAGTCTCTGTGCATATGCTCACACACATACAAATATGGGGAAGGTTTTTAAGAATAATGACAACCTTTTTCTTTCTTTATCCCTCCCTTTCCCCCTTCCTTTTCTTCTGTGGCAACTGTGGATACATATGCTGAGGATGGCAGCATCACTATATGGAATTCCTTGGCACTTGTTTAACTTCTTGAAGGGTAGCCATGCAGGAGACAGCTATCCTATATAATAAAGAGGTAATATGCAAATTGACCCTCATGCCCTCACAATATGGCTATCTACGACCAGGCCAGCAGGGGGGTTAGTGAGGGATGACCAAACGACTGAACAGCAGGCTGCGTGGGGCGACCAAGCCAGCATGGGGGGGGCAGTTAGGGGCGACCAGGCCAGCAGGGGGCAGTTGGGGTTGACCAGGCCGGCAGTGGGGACAGTTAGGGGCAACCGGGATGGCAGGGGGGTGTGCAGTTGGGGCGACCAGGCCGGCATGGGGGGAACTAAGGGGTGACCAGGTCAGTGGGGTAGGGGGTGGTTAGGAGCGACCAGGCCGGCATGCAGAGGCAGTTAGGGGCGATCAGCCCACCACACAGAGGCAGTGAGGGGCGATCAGGCAGGCAGGCAGGTGAGCGATTAGGAGCCAGCAGTCCAGGATTATGAGAGGGATGTCCAACTGCCGGTTTAGGTCCAATCCTGGAGATAGGACCTAAACCAGCAGTCGGAAATCCCACAAGGGGTCCAGTATTGGAGAGGGTGCAGGCTGGGCTGAGGGGACCCCCCACACCCCCGTGCATGAATTTTGTGCACTGGGCCTCTATTCTTATTAAAAAGAACTATATATTGCTAAGTGAAATAAGCCAGTCAGAGAAAGACAAACACTGTATGATTTCATTCATATGTGGAATATAATGAATAAATTAAACTGAGAACAGAATAGTAAAAGACTCATAGATAGAGAACAGACTGATAGCTGTCAGAGGGGAAGAGGGTTGCAGGACTGGTTGAAGAAGGTAAAGGATTAAGAAAAAGAACAAACAAATGAACAGGCAACAAAAAACTCATAGACAAAGACAACAGTATGGTGACTACCAGAGGAAACCAGGTGTCGGTGGAGGAAGAAGAGGACATACGGGGATAAGTGGTGATGGAAGGAGACTTGACTTAGGGTGGTGAACACACAATATAATATACAACTGATGTATTATAGAACTGTTCACTTGGAACCTATGTGATTCTATTAACCAATGTCACCTCAATAAATTCAATAAAAAAGTAAAAGAAAAAAACTATATTGACTGTCATATGAAAAATAAATAATTTTTACTTTGTTTGTTTTAATCTACTTAAAATGAAAGAGAATAATAGGCCTGTCAGTTTAATAAAGGCTTGAGGTTTATCAGAAAATAATGCTAGAAGGGGACAAACTATTTTGGGCATACTCAATAAAGTAATTATCATGATAGGCAATGACATTTAAGTTGCATAAGAACAGTGGTATTGATGAATATCTGGATAATGACACTATCAATATATTTACAAGATTGATTAGTAAAACAATTATGAGGGCATTTGAACAAGTGAGAAAAATTTGGTTTGCTGCTTTAAAATATATGTTTGATATCAAGAGTTAATGGGATGTTCAGTTTCTTGTGATTAAAAGATCAATGATATGAAGATAAAAGTGAATGATAGAAGAGATTTAAAGGAAACAAAATCACCAATTATGAGGAGATTAACAAACTGAAAGTCCAAAGGTTTATGGAGAACCATATGAAAGACATTCAATTAATCCATTCCAATATTTTTAATATTCTAGTTTTATTAATGAAACCAGAATATCAGAGAACTTGTACTGGAACTCTGGATCCTTTTCTCTTTATATTATAGAATTACTTTGGTAAGGCAAAGATAGTGTTTCATATAATAAAAACATGAGCATTAGTGTCAGACTACCCACCTTCTGATCCTAGTTTAGTCACTTATTAGTTACGTGACAATGGTAATTGTCTACTCTAAAAAGCATTTTTTGTTCCCCTGATGTAAAAGGAAATTTGGAGAACAATTAAAGACAATTATTTTTTAATGTCTTGGCAATTAAATTATTGTCATTATTTTGTATTATCATGGTCTCCAACTTTGCTTGATGACCTGGCAGTAAATTTACCACTAAATTTACTATAGGAACATTGGAAAAGATGATATTCATTATGTCATATATTGTTACTCACATAACTCCTTATTTTACACAAGCACACACACACATAGACACACACATGCAAAAAAAAAAAAAAAAAAAAAAAAAAAAAAGAAAGGGAAGAAAAACAGAAAGAATCTTCCAGATTCAAATGCTAGGAGAAATGCACTTCCACTGAGAAACTGTTAAGTGTTCTCAAATTCTCCACAAATCATTTTAATGAATGTTCAATCCATTTTAACTTTGGTGAATATGTAAGAGGGGAAAAACTGTTGCTTAACTTTAGTATAGGAAAGGATTCTGAGAATACTTCTATAAATTCTCTTCCTTCCCTTAATAAAAATATTTTTTTAATTCATATTTAACATTTATTCATTTTTTATTGTATACACTTTGCAAATTAGCCAAATTACTTTGTGTGTGTGTGTGTGTGTGTGTGTGTGTGTGTGTGTATGTGTGTGTGTGTGAATAAATAACCTCAATATTTTTTATTCTGAAGCAACAAACAGTTGAAGAAAAATGGGGGTCCAGAAAAAGATTTCTACTGCTATAAAAATATGTATTTTTTTAAATTTAATAATAAAGGGTTTTACATTTTGAGACTAGAATGAAGTAGTTCTCATTTTGTGTGGTACAACCTGGGCCTGTGTTCTAATACACCTTTTTCTATATGTCTCATTTTGATTTAAAAATTTTGTACTCAGCCACAAGAAAAATATGAAATACTGCCATTTGTGACAACATGGATGGATCTTGAGAATATCATGCTAAAAGAAATAAGTCAGGAAAAAGAAGTAAAGGACCATATGATTTTACTCATATGTGAGATATAAAACTGAAAGCAACAAATGAACAAACGAACAAAAAATCACATACACAGACAACAGTATGGTGGTTATCAGAGGGAAAGGGTGTAGGGGGTGTAAATGGCAAAGGGAGGTAAATACATGGTGTCAGAAGAAGATTTAACTTTGGGTGGTGGGCACACAATGCAATATATGAATGATGTATCATGGAAGTGTACACTTGAAATGCATATAATCTTATTAACCAATGTTACCCCAATAAATTTAATTAAAAATAAAATAGAAGATTAGTTAATCATTATCCATTTACCTTGTTTCTTAATTTGGCCCAATCTATGTTATAATCATTATTTCTTTACATTGTGATTCCTAGAGTCTAATGAGGATTCTAGAGGTGTTTTCTCAATTTCATTTTTATTGGCATTTTAATCATAAAGTGAAATTTAAAAAAAAATTAGGTACTATTTCCTACTTTAACTTTGAATGAAGCAGACACCATTTTAATAACATCCTATTTTCATCCCTGAAAAGACAGCTTGCTACACTGTGACTGAGACATTATGTTAAGTAGAACAACTGTTAGCATCTTTGAGAAATTGCTCAGAGTTTAAATGTTTGTTACTTCTCATACCAGAAAATGATTTCATATTTGACCTATAATTTGACATTCTAAGTATAGGGTATTCTATAAGTTAATATCAAGTGTGATTAAGTCATTTGAATTTCATCCAAACTCCTACTTATTTTAATACTGGGAAGGCTGAGGATCCATTACTTAATTTCAACCCTACATTAAGTTCAAGAAAGGCAAATACTCAATAATCAAATGAAGAAAATGCAGTTGCTATTGGTCCTGACAACAGCTCCTTGAAGTTGGGGGCATTATAAACCAAATATGGTCTTATAAACTGTTATCTTCTAGACAGATTTATATTTAATTTTAGGAGATATTTATTGTGAACCTACTGTGTGGAAAATACTAAGTTTTTAAAATACAGAAGAAATGAAAACAAAATTGTCTAAGCTTCAAGGCATAACTCTTATATACATAGTATTTATTGCCCAAATTCAGAGAAAAAAATATTTATAATGTATACCTGATGAAATGACTTTTAAAATTTTTCTAAGGAATAGAAAGCAATGAGTATGTAACACTTGGAACTTTGGTAACTTTAGGAAATAAGAGAGCCAGGGCTTATGAAGCCTTATCTCATTTAAATTCTTAACTCATTTGCCTGATTTTTGAGTTTTCTAAAATTTGTCTTTATATTTTTGATCTGATTTTCTACTATACTTATCTTCTGTTTTATTCCTTTAATTTATTAATATCCTTTATTTATAAAAAATATATTGATGTCAAAGAAAAAACAAAAAAAATGGAGAGGTATTCCATGTTCATGGATAAGAAGACTCAATATTGTCAAGATGTCAGTTCTTCCCAACTTGATCTATAGATTCACAGCAATTCCAATCAAAATCACAGAAAATACTGTTTTGGATATTGACAAAGTGGTTTTAAAATTTACATGGAGAGGTAGAGAACCCAGATGGCCAACACATAAGTGAAAGAGAAGAATGAATTTGGAGAAATGACACTATTCAACTTGAAGACAAAACTATCAAACTATCATGTTACAGTAAACAAGCAGTCTGGTAGTAACCAAAGAATACACAAGAAATAGATTACTAGAATAGAATAGAGATTTCATATATAGAAATTCATAATAGAAAAATAAACACAGTCATCTGATCTTTGATAAAGAAGCAAAAGCAATACAATAGAGAAAAAGAAAGTCTTTTCAACAAAAGGATTAATTTGGCATCCACATGCAAAAAAAAAAAAAAAAAAAGTATAGATACAGACTTTCCACCTTTCACAAAAATTAACTCAAAATGATTTACAGACCCAAATGTAAAATGCAAAACTAAAAAACTCTCAGATGATAGCATAGGAGAAAGCCTAGATGACCTTGAGTTTGGTGATGATATAATACCAAAGGCAAGGTCCATGAAGGAAGACTTGATAAGCTGAACTTCCTTAAAATTTAAAAACTTTCTGCTCTGTGGAAGACATTGTCAAGAGAATGAGAAGACTCATAAGTGACTTGGAGAAAGTATTCACAAAAATATAGCTCATGAAAGACTGTTAACCAAAACATACAAAGAACTTTTAAAACTCAACAATAAGAAAATTATAAAAATTAGGCCAAAGACCTTAACAGACATCTCATGTAGGAAAGTGTATATGATGGGACTCAAGAAGAGGGCTGAACTTAGTGGGATTCCAATATTTAAGAGTTGGAGAAAGGAGAAGCTGCTTGTTAAGGAGCAGCCAGAGAGGTCAGAGGAAAACTGATATGAGCAGAGGGAAGAGCATATTTGATGAGGGTGTGGTCAACAATGTCAAATGCTAGCATATGGTCTTGTAAGATGAGGACTGTAGCTTGTCTGTGACAATCCAGAACTGCTTTAGGTGAGTGATAAAAACAAACTAGACTAGAGATGGATGAGGCATGGCACATGAGAGAATGTCCATGAGGGTAAGGGACAATTGGAGTCATGCTTGGAGAGGGATGTAAGGAGATAAGTCTTTTAAAGAAATGGGAAACTTAAGCATGTTCAAATACTAGACAAAAAAAAAAAAAAAGTAGAGAAGAAAAGGTTGAAAATAATAGAAGGTAAGGGGGATCCTTTTCAGCCCCAAGTCCCGATAAAGCAGGAGGTGATGATCAAGAGTACCTGTATAGGCAACTCTTTCTTTGTAACAGGAAGCCAATAAGGGGCAGAGCTCAGATTTAGACTTTTTTGTCTACTTCCTAAACGCTTGTTGGCTTTAAGGGACAGAAAGAGAATTACAATGGATGTGAAAGCCCGGGGAGAGGTTCTCCAGAATTCAATAAAAAGACTGAAAAGTCAGTATGGTGACTTTGAATGACCACTGAGAGACCAGGGGAGGAGGAGGGGAGAGGAGAAGGCATTTGGAAGATGTGAAAGAGCAACTCAGCAACTTCCTTCAGGGCAGGTTCTTGCTCAGAGGTCACCAAGGGCTGATGATGTAAAGCGCCACTGCCCTGGCTGCCCAGCTGCTGAGCTGAACCCCACAAGGTGCCCCAAGTCCCAGAGCCTCTGCCCCTGAAATAGAAAGGCCCCGCGGGAGGCAGCCAGGTTTGTAGGCTGATCTCTCTGAGGAGGGCTGCCAGGCCTGCCAAGAGAGGCTGAAACACCCTTCCCACGGGGCCTGCTCCTCTGTGCTCCGCAGGACCACCACCGGCTAAGCTAGAGTTTGGCTACACACCAACCCCATTTCCCTGCAGGTAAGACTTGTATCATATTTCCTTTCCCTGAAAGACATGTGTGGTAATAAATGGCATTGAGTTCTCTCAGTCTGTATCTGTCTGCGAAGGTGATTTTTAGCTTTCTTTTTGAAAAATATTTTCACGTGTTACACATTTTTTGAAGTTTTCTTTTCCTAGCTGCAACCATGTGTGCTCTGTCTTCTCACCCGCTACTCCTGGCCCAAGAGTTTTTATTTTTCTGGAGGGCTGAAGGTTCCAGGTGAAACTTTGTGCTTTCCTGCAATGGTGCCTTATCCCAGCCTCTCACTCCGCTCAAACTGTTCTTGTTACCTTGTATTCCATGAAAAAGTCCGGATTGAGTGTAAAATCCCTAGTGTCTGTGGCTCTTGGAAGTTCTATGGTCTCAGGCTATCCCACAATTGACTGTTAGCAATTTGTTAAAAAATTTAGCAGAAATCTTCTCATTGAATTCTATGACTGCTCAGTTTTCCTATGTCCTACCCCAGATAAGCCATGACTGACATTTTCCTGAAGGTGCTTATCTTTCCTTAGATTTTAGCCTGTTTGTTTACTCTGTGACCTGAGCTATCTGGTGATCTCAGAACAAATTACATACAATTTCATAGACTATTTAGCTTTTTCATATTGTTTGAATGGGAATAAGGTTCTTTCTATCTTATACATCCTAATTAAAAGCCAAACCTTTCTGGAGAAGAGAGTTTTTGTTCAGATGGAAACCATTAAAACGGGGGCTGGCTTCACATAATGAGAAAATAGCCCACACTTGTGTTGGGCTATTGGGATTATTCCAATAGCAATTGTGCTGGCATCACCATTTGGAAATTTAGGTCTTCTTTAGGACAGAACATTTTTCATATATCCTTATTAACTGTAGGCTTTGAATTACTATTTATTTATTTGTTTATTTAATTTATTTATTTTTAGAGAGAGGAAGGGAGATAGAGAGTGAGAGGGAAAGGGGAAGGAAGAGAGAGAGAAGGGGGGGTGGAGGAGCTATGTGAGAAAAACATCCATTGGCTGCATCTCTCTTACATCAATGTTTCTCTCTCTCTGTCTCTCTTTATCTTTTTATATTGCCATTGTTATGAATTGGATAAAGAAATAGGACTATGGCCCTTATTTTTGAGCTAGAATTTCATTAATTCAATAAATGTTTACTAAGTGGATGTTATAGGACAGGTTCACAGCTATGAATTCAGCAGTTACTGAGAGAGAGAAACATCCCCCAAAACCAAAATCTGGGTATGTGACCTGAATGGGAATCAAAACCACCACCTTCTTGTGCCCAGGATGAGGCTCCAACCATCTGAGCCACAAAGGAAAGGGCTATTTATTTCTTTATTTATTGCCAGTAGAATGACAGCTCAGATGGATGTTCTTATGTAGAAATATCAGAAGCTATAAAAATCGCTATTTTAACCAGATCTCACAGTAGGAAAGCTCATTTTATTTCCTCTTCATCTAAAGTTTTGGAAACTGTATTTATCTTTGGAATATTTAAAAATGTGAGCATAATGCTTTCTTAGACAATCAAACAATTTGAACACCACAATTCTTAATCTAATGTATTACATCATTTCCATTAAATTTCATTTCATCACTCTTGCCATTATCCCATTTAACTTAATCAGTATGAAAAATACTTGAAAATACAGTTTATATAAAAGATACTAATGCACTCTTGAATTCCAATGAATAGAATAATAGTCTGATGCACTCAGAAAAATATTTTTTCAAAGTTGTTATCAGTAATAGACAGGAAGTATTAGTAATAGATAGGAAGTATTCAGTATTTACCCAGTTGGGTCAAAAAGTTAGAAGCAGAGCCCTGGCCAATGTGGCTCAGTTGGTTGGGGCATCATCCTGTATACGGGAAGGTTGCAGGTTAGATTCCTGGTCAGGAAACATACCTAGCTTGGGGGTCGGTTCCGTGATCAGGGCACATATGGAAGGCAACATATTGATGTTCCCTCTCCCATTGATGTTTCTCTCTCAAAACTCAAGAAGCATATTCTCAGGTGAGAATTTTTTAAAAAAAGCTAGAAGCACAGAGATTCTCAAAAATACAAATAACAACCATGAATGTGTTATGCCCTCACATTTTGTTTGTTTGTTTGTTTATTTATTTATTTATTATTTTTACTAATCCTCATCTGAGGATAGTTTTCCATTAATTTTTTTTAGAGATAATGGTAGGGAGGGGGAGAGACAGAGAGAGAAACATTGATGTGAGAGAGACACATGAATTGGATGCCTCTAGCATAACACCCCTACTGGGGCCAGGGATCAAGCCTGCAACCTATGTATGTGCCCTTGACCAGAATGGAAACTGGGACTCTTCAGTCTGAGGGCCAAACTTGATAGGGCACATTATCTTTTTATATTTCCATTGTTCTGAATTGGATAAAGAAATAGGAGTATGACCCTTATTTTTGAGCTAGAATTTCATTAATTCAATAAATGTTTACTAAGTGGATGTTATAGGATAGTTTCAAAACAAAACAAAACACAACTATGAATTCAGCAGTTACCGAGATAATTGTGCTTGCTCTATGTATACCTCTTCACTTTTTTAAGAAGAAATGAAAAGTACTTGTTAAACTTTTATATTAATTTTTCTGATGAGATCTTAAGTGGGAGAGCTTAAGTTTGTGTGTCATATGTTTTAGCATTTGACTGCAAATTCAATAGCTTGTTATCATTTCTTTCACATTTAGAAATACTTTATTTTGTAATGAATGACTAATTAGAGGGGTGTATATGTATTTTCTTCTCTAAGTTTGTCAATAAAATTTATTGGAACTAGAATAGAACATGTGATATTTTAGTTCAAATTTAAGGGAAAGCTTATTCAAAATTTTCATTCATTGATTTTTTTTCCTTTTGGGTGTAAGATATTTATCTGGCTCTTTTCAGCACCCTATGTGCATGAGACAGTACTAAGGTTTTAGCAGGCTTTGCAATATGAGGAATATTAATCTCTTTATCAGGTCTCTAAACTTAAGGTTGCATTTACATTGTGTTGATCTTTTGTTTTCCTGTGGTGTTCTGGAGCCAGATTTTAGTGGCTTTATGTGAGCCAATTGTTAAATTTTCAGGAGATTGAGACCTGGTTGTTTAATAATTGGTGGCTTAAAATCTAACAGAGTGGTGTATTACAGTGAAGGTATTTTATTATTGTGTTTTGAGGAACATAATATCCACATTAAAAGATTTTCTAGAATGACTCATAGGAGTTAAATACAGTTTTATTCCTGACTAAGAATTATTACACAGATATACTAAGGATATACAATTGGATCATAAAGGAAAGAGACATAAAAGTAGGTTGTGGATTATTCCATCTGTAGGTTTCCTTATGCTCTTTCCCTCACATGGTGGCCATCTTGTGTGTTGTAGTGACGGTCAATTTGCATATTAATCTTTTATTAGGTAGGTTATTGTATTATATTCTATACGAATAACTATAAACCTACTTTTGCCCACCCTGTGTTTGATGACTAGTGGAGATGTTGAATAAAACAGTGGGATATATGAGTCTGAAGGTGGGGAGAGGTGAGGGCTAGAGATAAAAATGTAGGAGTTATCAAATTAAAGGTAATATTTAAATCTATGGGAATGGAAGAAATCACAAAGTATAGTTACAGTAATAGCATCACAAAGATAAAGCCATGGGCATTCTAATTGGTACAAGTGTGGACTTCAAGTAGATACCTGTAGAGGTGGCTGAAAGAAGTATTCAGTGAAGTAAGAGAACCAAGAAAAAGTGGTGTCTAGAATCAATATGAAAAAGTCTTTCAAGAAGAAGGAAGTCATCAACATTGTTAAAGGTGACTGATTGTATTAGGTGAAGTTTGAGAACTATTAATAAATGTGTTCCTGGTAATATTGGCAAGAGCAAATGATATAAATTGCATTTTGCTAATAATATAAATTAGTGTGGGTTCAAGAGAGAATAGAAGGAATGTAAAGATAGACTATAAGTACACATGGTAGCTGGAAAAGGATTTGGGGTCAAGAGAGTCTTTTTTAAAAATATTTTTTTATTGATTTCAGAGAGGAAGGGAGAGGAAGAGAGAGTTAGAAACATCAAAATTCTACTGGGGATTGAGCCTGCAACCCGGTCATGTGTCCTTGACTGGAATTCAACCAGGACCTTTCAGTCTGCAGGCTGATTCTCTATCCACTGAGCCAAAGGGGCTAGGGCAACAGAGTCTTCTAATAGGTACTATTGCAGCATGTTTGATTATAATGAAAATTGTTCAAGAGAGAAAAAGCTGAATATGGTAAGAGTAAAGAGAAAAGTATGAGTAGTGAGATAGGATGGAGTCCAATGCATAATTGGAGGCATTTGCTTTGTCTAGGAATAATGATACACAGCAACATCAGGAGAGAAAGCTGAGTGTCTGAGAATGAAAATAGATGTATTGGATGGCAGGTAGGGTGTTTTTGAATACTTCTATTTTGTCAGTGAAATATTTATAAGGCGAACACCTGGAAATGAGGAATATCCCGGGGACAGGGCAGGGGGAAGAGAGGCTTTGTTACTTTGAAGAGAGAGAAAAATGGACACACTATTTATCAGATGAGTGGGTGACTAATTTGTTTAGGGAAATACAATTCCAAGACAAGTAAAATCTAAAGGAGTTTATTATCACCAAACCAGTATGACAACAAGAAGAAAACAAAATAAAAATATAAATAATAAAAAGGCAGTATCTACATACCTATCAACAATTATTTTAAATTTAAATGAATCAAATCCTGCAGTCAGAAGACATAAGGTGGCAGAATGGATAAGAAAACAAGACCAACACATATGCTGCCTACAAGACACCCACTGCAGATCAAAAGACACACACAGACAGAAAGTAAAGGGATAGAAAAAATATTTCATACAAATGGAAATGGAAAAAAAAAACACAAAAAAACACCTGGGGTAAGCAATACTTATATCAGACAAAATAGACTTTGTAACTTTCTGCTACCTGGCCCATGTCACTCAGTGGTTTAGCATTGACCTACGAACCAGGAGGCCATGGTTTGATTCCCAGTCAGGTCACATGCCTGGGTTGCAGGCTCGATCCCCAGTGTGGGGTACGCAGGAGGCAGCCGATTAATGAATGATTCTCTCTCATCATTGGTATTTCCATGTCTCTCCCCCTCTCTCTTCCTCTCTGAAATCAATAAAAAAATATATTTTAAAAATGTGTAAATTGCCAGCTATAAAAAAATCATAAGGATTTAAAATACAGCAGAGAGAATATAATAAATAATCTATAATAATAAAAAGGTAATATGCTAATTAGACCGGATATAATTCCAGACATCCTTCCTGATGAAGCCAGGGCCAGAGGGAAGCCAGCCCAAGTCCTGGGTGCCTGCTGGCAGCCTGAGGGAAGGCAGCCCAGGTCCCGGAAGCCTGCCAGTGGCCAGAGGAGGGAAGCCCAGGTTCCGGGTGCGGGAGGGAAGCCGGGGCCGGCAGCCGGGGGAAGGAAGGCCTACTCTTGCGTGATTTTCATGCACCGGGCCTCTAGTATTATAATAACTACTTATGGTGTCAGATAGGTCCTAGACTTATTGAGGTAATCACTTCATAAGTTATATATATGTCTAATCACTATGTTGTACACCTAAAACTAACACTGTATGTCAATTATAATTGAAGAAATTTAAAAACAAACAAACAAAGGAAATACAATAGGATTAAGAGGAAAAAGATTCAGCTTGAGTTATAAATATAGAGTTAGTGAGTCAGTTCAGGTCCTTCAATAAGCAGAAGCCAAGGTGGGATTAGACATGCAAGATATTTATTGGGGAAAATGCCTATGAAGGGTAAAGGTTTGGCATAGTTGAGAAGGCTTCAAGACCATCATGAAGGTCTGATACCTGTAAAATGAGAGGAAAGACAGGAAAACTGAGTAACAGAGCCTCAGGCTGAAGTGCAAATTGGAAAATGTCTTGGCCAGGCCAATGGGAGTTCTCCCCGCCAAGGTTGCCTGTAAGGAGGGTCCCACATTGGGCAGAAAGAACCAGCTACAGTCATCTTATTATACCTAGTGATTGGCTGGGAGCAGTCTGGGGGAAGCTCAGCTTTGGCCAGAGCATCACAGAGACTCTGGAGGTGCTGCAGGTTAGGCCTTCAGTCCGCTGTGTTCACTGCAACAGGTTCTCTTGAAGGGAAATCTCAGCTGTGCATGTACATGGCTGACACGGTAACTTGGTTGTGTGTTTTATTCCAGCCATGTTTAGCTACTGGGATTAATTTGAGGAGGAAGTGAATGTTATAATTAAGTAGATTTGAGAATGTCCAGGGCAGGAATATGAAGGGAAAGAGGGATAAGCAAATTGAAGAATAACCGATGGTATTATATACACATGCAAACAAGAAGCTGAAGTTTCTTTATTAAGGTAAACATCCTTAACTTTCTCTGCAAGTTTCTGAATATAAAAGTATAAAAGAGACATAATGTCATATATATGTGCATATATATATATATATATATATATATATGTATGTGTGTGTATGTGTGTATATATATATATATATATATATATATATATATCCTACCTTATAATAGAGAAACATGCAAATTGACCGCACCTCCGCTATGCCCATGATTGGGCCTGCGAGAGGCTGGGGGCGGGACTCCGGGTGGCCTATCTGGCCGTTGAGAAAACCAAGATGGCGGCGCCAAATCCTCTTAGTTCCGGGGGTCCTGGGGAGCGAAGGCAACCCTAGAGGGGCGTGGCCGGGCACCGCCAGCAGCCTCCCGGGGGTCCCGGGCGGGATCGCGACCCGGGGGGGCGTGGCCGGGCACTGCCAGCAGCCTCCCGGGGCTCCCAGGGCAGATCAGGAACCCGGGGGGCGTGGCCGGGCCCAGCCATCCACTCCAGGGCCGGGGTTCCGGGGCGATCACCACGCTGGCCTAAAAGGCTGGTGCTGAGAGGGATCAATGGGGCCAGTGGAAGGAGCAGGTGGTAGTTGACCACCGAGGCCATCTGCAGCAGCCGGATGCAGAGCTGGGGTCCACGTTCTCCAGGTTGGCCTCCGTGGGGCCCGAGTCGCACCCATAGTAGCCGAGTGGGCATGGTGGCATAGTAGCCCCAGCATGAGGCCAGCTTCCCAAGCCAGTCTGCGGAGGGAGGGAGGGCCTCTGGGCTGGGAGCACTCCCCCACCCCAGTGGACAGGGCACAGAGAGCGAGCAGCAGAGAGCTACTAGCGGTGGTGGGTGTGGTGGCCTGGCTTCCAAGGGGCTAGCTTCAGCTGCTGTGGCCTGCGCTGAGGTGGCTGGTGGTGGGGGCAACTGCGGGGGCGCATCCGAGGCTGGGGCACTGGGAGACGTGGGACTGCAGCCCAGAAAGCGAGGCTCCGGAGGACCTGGTCACTGACCCCCGGCATTGAAGCCGCCTCCTACAAGATGTATCCTAGCCTAGGTGTGTGGGAAGCAGGTTCAGGAACCTCTCCCTTTGCGGCGCCAGAGCCCAGGCCTGCCAGCACCCCAGAGGAGACCCCCGCCAGGATCGGGGGCGTGACCAGTCTCTAAACCAGGGCGGCCATTAGCCCAGGCTTGCCAGCACCCCAGAGGAGACCCCCACCAGGATCGAGGGCGTGACCAGCCTCTAAACCGCCCGCAGCCCTAGCCCAGGCCTGCCAGCACACCAGAGGAGACCCCTGCCAGGATTGGGGTCATGGCCAGCCTTCAAACTGTGGCGGCCCCTAGCCCAAGGAGGCCTCCTGGCCGAGGACGCCTGAGTCTGTTCTTGACCTAGGGCCGGGCTCTCCCCGCAAGGGACTCAGAAGCCGCCAGAGTCTAACTGCCAGTCTCTGGGAGTGCATCCACTGTCCACCAAAAAGTAGGGCCATCAAACCATTCAGTCTCAGTGCAGGCACAGGTCCGTGGCTGACGGGGTGGAGGCCAGACCAAAAACAAAACAGCAGAAACACCCTGCCCACCTGGGCGGGTACTGCTGTAGTCCACGTGGCCTGGGCAGTGTAGAAAGCGCTACCTTCTCCCAGGTCCTGTGCTGGCACCTCCGCCTCGCTCACCCTCAAGCCCCCCTGAGTCCTGACAGCAAAGTGTGTGGGGCATTCTGCAGGAGTTGTGCCGTTCTGGGTGCTTTTGCCCAAAGACACACTTTGGGATGAATTCAGAGCCACATCTCATTTCCCATGAGACTGGAAGAACCATGTAAAAGGATTTTGACAAAAGCTTTCCACATCTCTGTTTATTCTTTTGAATCCATAAAACGACCTTAAAAAAAGCATCCGGGCCACCTAAGAAAGAATGCACTTTCTGGCCAGAGCACGCAGGATTCTTTTGCCCAACAGGTTAAAGGGAGCAGAGCTGGCACAGTGGGAATGGCCCTGGTGCCCTATGAGGAGACCGGGGGAATGGGGTTGTCGAAATTCCATAAGCCTCTTGCCACCTTCTCTTTTGCAAACCACACCATCCAGATCCACCAGGACTGGAGGCAACTGGGAATCACAGCCATGATTTGGGACATGGTGAGCAAATCTTGAGGGGCCTCTGAAAACATTTGCAATTGATTATAAGACTGGTCTTTATTTAAAAAGAAATAAAAGAACAGCTTTGTTGAGATATAACCCATATACTGTACATGTCACCTAAAGTGTACAATGAACTGGTTTTTTAAAGTAAAT
Organism: Eptesicus fuscus; assembly: GCF_027574615.1. NCBI lineage: Eukaryota > Metazoa > Chordata > Mammalia > Chiroptera > Vespertilionidae > Eptesicus > Eptesicus fuscus. The sequence continues at coordinate 76,816,185 of NC_072475.1, read as the reverse complement.
TCAGAGTGGTACAACCATCATCATGCTCAATTTTTAAATATCTTCATGACCCATCCCCTCCAAAAAAAACTTCTACCCATTGGAATCACTTTCCTGATCATCTTCCCCAAAATAGATTGCACTTTAAAGGTGGGTAAAGGAAAGTTGAGGGAAGTTAAAACACTGCACAAAGGATATTGTAAGATGACAAAGCCCAAAGTGAAGATCATGTCTTTTCTTTAAAAAATATATATTTTTTAAATTTCGGAAAGGGAGAGGGAGAGAGAGATAGAAACATCAATGATAAGAATCACTGATCAGCCGAAACCGGTTTGGCTCAGTGGATAGAGCGTCGGTCTGCGGACTGGAAGGTCCCAGGTTCGATTCCGGTTAAGGGCATGTACATTGGTTGCTGGCACATATCCCGGTGGGGGGTGTGCAGGAAGCAGCTGGTCGATGTTTCTCTCTCATCCATGTTTCTAGCTCTCTATCCCTCTCCCTTCCTCTCTGTGAAAAATCAATAAAATATATTTTAAAAAAAAAAAGAATCACTGATCAGCTGCCGCCTACAGGCCCCCTACTGGGGATTGAGCCCGAAACCCAGGCATGTGTGCCCCTGATCAGAATCAAACCTGGACTCTTCAGTCCACAGGCCGATGCTCTCTCCATTAAGCCAAACTGACCAGGGCCATGTGTTTTCTTCAAGTTCTGCGTGGTTGTAATGGTCCCCAAATCTATACTAATAAAAGGGTAATATGCTAATTAGAGTGGTTGTCTTCCGGACATCTTTCCAGACAAAGCCGCAGTGGCTACAAAGGCCAAGGCTCAGGCAGCCATAACCAGCTGCAGTGGCAGCAGCATTGGGGTTATGGGGGTGGTGCCTCCAGAGGGAGGCCAGACTGGGGACCAAGGCACAGGCAGTTTGGGGTGATCAGGCTGATAGGGGAGGGCAAGGTAGGGGCAATCAGGCTGGCAGGAGATCAAGGTAGGGGCGAGCAGGCAGGCAGGCAGTGGGGTTAGGGACAATCAGGCAGGCAGGCAGGTGAGTGGTTAGGAGCCAGCGGTTCCGGATTGTGAGAGGGATGTCCGACTCCTGGAAGTTGGACATCCCCTGAGGGGTCCCAGATTGAAGAGGGTGCAGATTGGGCTGAGGGGCACACCCCCCCACCCCCCACCCCCAGTGCACGAATTTCGTGCACCGGGCCTCTAGTATATATATATATATATATATATATATATATATATATATATATATATGAGAAAAAGAAAGAAATGATATCAGAAGGCATCAACTTATATATATGATTTAGATGTAAGAAGAGAGAGATGAATTTATTGCTTCCTGGGTAAGTTTCAATTCCCATGGGTTTCTTATACTCTTAACCACACTGGATTTGATTTTAATTTCATATAGCCATTGCAGCTTTGTTCTTAAATTCCACTGAACTAGTTAATCATATGCTCAGATGAAGAGAAGAAATTGAATGCATTGAACTTATTATATTGAGAGATGATATGCAGTTCTACAAAGCAGTGCCTTGGTATGAGAATTTGAAGGGTACTTTGGACTCTAAAGAATTTAAAGATAATACTAGTACATTAACTTTAAGATTAAACCCCAGTCTAAGATCAGCTTCCCAACTATGGCCTATATCTGGATTCCCTTTTAGTTTGCTTCTACTTGCCTATTTGGATATTCCACTCCCTGAATGAATACTGTGGAACTAGCAAATGCCCATTTATCTGTGACTCTGCCTACCTGATGCCAACTTCTAACAGCAAGACTGGAATTTATTTCCATTTGTCTTGGGTCTATCCCCTCAGTTTTTCCCCTACTTTGATGGGGTGGTCTGGTTTCATCTCTGAACCTTCTTTAATATATCTAGTCACGTTCTAATTAACAAAGCTATGCCTGCTTGTGTCAGGGATATTAATAAGTAAATAATGATTATAGTCATTTCTACAGTCACCAGTAAGTGAAAAGAACTGAGTTCTGTTCTGAGAGCCCTAAGAAATATTCACATTAAACATTTGTAGCAACACTATATTTTATTATTATTGTTATCCTTATTTACACATTAGAAAAATGAAGCACAGGTAATACAACTTGCTTAAATTTATATGATAAATTGTGGCGCAACAGAGAAAAAGCAAGCTGGCTTCAAATTCTCTTTTAATTACTATCTTATACCCTTGGTGGTAGGCACTAAATATATCTATATATATAAAAGCTTAAGTGACCATAATGACCGAATGATCGGAATGACTGGAATATCCGGAATGACCAGTCGATATGACATGCACTGACCACCAGGGGCAGACACTCAATGTCGGAGCTGCCCCCTGGTGGTCAGTGAGCTCCCACAGCGGGAACGCTGCTCTGCTGACTGACCCATCCCGGTGGCCCACTAGCCCGGCAGCAGCCACTCACTCCCTCAGTAGTCCTGCTGGCTTTCTGGAAGTCGGCCTCAGGTACTGCGGCGCTTCCCTCCCTAGATGCTCCACAAGGAAGAAAGGATATAAAAGCGGCTGCCAGGTGGCTCCTGACTATTGACAAGAACGTCAATGGGAAGGATCTGGATCCCAGGTGGGCAAGGACATCCCAACAGCTGCCCGGAGGGCTGATCACATCCCAGCCTCCCCCCACCAGACCCCCCTTGGGACCCCACCCATGCAGAATTTGTGCACCAGGCCTCTAGTCTATTTATAAGTGTCTGGTGGCTCTCATTTTCAATACATTCACAGATTCATCTACTTTTTTTAAGTTCTCCATATTAAAAGATAAAGTAACAACACTGTCTACTTATAGAAAAAATAATAGTCCTCTGTCTATACAAGGCTATCATTAGATACTTGTTGATTTCTTTCAGACCCTGAACACAGCCTCCATGCTTACATTTATTGATGCTTCAGGGTAACTATTTTTGGTTATAGCTATAATCATAACTGTCAAACAGAAGTGTATGAAATTTTTTTCTCTTATAGTTTCAAGTCCTATTTTCATTAGAATCTTTGCTTTAGGGCTTGAGGCTTTTCAGATCATAAAGCTGGCCTCCTAAATCAGAAACAGAAGGGACTTTTCTACAGGATGATACATGCTTCCAGATGTGTGTCAAAATAAAGCAATATGCTTGTTAAAGGATGATTTTACCTACATCTCTCTTTCTTGATCTAGGAGTTACAATTTCCAAGCTATATTGGAAAGTCAATTAAAATTGTACTGGCTGAAGAGCAAATTGAAACTTTTGGTAAGGAAAGTGATAGTTTTTCACTGCTGAAGTGAACCAATCACTTTTCTGTCCATCAGTTGTAGCATCTGTTTCTGAATATCATGAGGAAATACATTGCAGCATCTAAGTCAGGATTTCATTTTAAGCAAAGGATTTTATTGGATAAAATTAGACACAGCCTTTTCTTGATTTGCCTTATCCTCTTTGTAGCAGCTGAGAGTTTGTTTTGCTCTACACAGAAGTATTTTCTCCTACTAGGTTGAGTACAATATATGAATATTAATTTCACTGGCAAATTGTTGTAAAATTCAAGGTGTCACGATAATTTTTTATGTTGCACAGGAATCTAAATAAAACTATTTGAGAAATCATATAGGTATGGGAAATAATAACTAAATAATAATTTAATCTGTATTCCATGTTCCTTACATATCATGCAACTGATCTTGAATTTGCAAGCTAACTGAAAGGGCAGAGAGAAGTAACTATTCATATAATATAACAGTGCTCTAAATTTACCATACTATTGGGAATATAGCTTTACTTTCTATTTTTTTTAAATATGTTTTTATTGATTTTTTTAGAGAGAGAGTAAGGAAGAGAGAGAGATAGAAACATTGATGAGATAGAAACATTGATGAGACAGAAACATCAATATTAATCTGCTGCCTCCTGCTTGCCTTGACTAGGAATCAGACCTGCAACCTCCTGGTGCATGGGTGGATGCTCAACCACTGAGCCACACCAGCCAGGCAGTTTTACATTCTTTATCAATAAGTTATCTAATAGGTTCACCTCATACAATCTGTCCGATGTGTTTCTTCCTTTACATTATTAATAATATCATCTTATTTAGACATTGATGACCTTGCATATATATAACTTTAATAAACTTATTATTATACTAGAGGCCCAGCACATGAAATTCGTACACAGGTATGGTCCCTAGGCCTGGCCCGCGATCAGGGACATCTGCCCAGGCTGCTTGCAGCTGGCCACACCCCCCACTGCCACCCACCCCCAATTCCCTGTTCGCCATCAGGGGATCAGAGCCTAATGGCCTGGGGAAAGGACTGAGAGGTTGGACATTCCCACCTGCTTGTTGGCCCCATCCCCACTGTAGGTCACTCTCTGTGTGTGGGGTGACCAGCAGGGCAGTGGCCTTGGCCTGGTGCCACCCACATCCCCTGCCACCCACCCCAGGTTCCCTGTTTGCCATCGGGCTATCGGAGCCTGCCAGTCTGGGGGAGGGATGCAGAGGTCCACTGTTCCAGCGAGCTGGACAGCCCCTTCCCCACTGCAGGTTTCCCTCTGTGTGTGGGGTAACTGGTGGGGCAGGGGCCTTGGCCTGGCACTACCCGCATCCCTCGCCATCCACCCACAGTTCCCTGTTCACAATCAGGGGATCGGAGCCTGCCAACTGTAGAAAGGGATCAAGAGGTAATCATTGCGCCTCATAGTGACTGGTTGAGTGGTCATTCTGGTCATTCCGCCATTAGGGTCAATTTGCATATTACCCTTTTATTACATAGGATTACTACCACCAAACCTTTCTACTTTTAAACTTCTTCCACGTGGATATTTTAAAAACATCACTTTCACTTGGTTGCCTCTGTTTAAAATTTCTTATCCCTTTGTTTGCCCACTCAATCTCACTTGATTGATGCCTTTCTGGGCAGCAGTCCTTATGAGGCCAGCTTCTCTATGGATAACCAAGGATGTTCTGATCAGTTATTTTGCTATGGCTTATGTTGTTCCACAGATAAGCCAAAGGCTGCCTTTTCTTTATGCCCAACACTGTATCTCTCCCCTTCATAAAATCTCACTTAATTGATGTATTCCTGTTAAGATGTTCTCTTCTCTACATTGTATGGTCTCAAATTGGACTCTAGTTTATATTGTTTCTTAGTTGCTTCATGCTTATTATTTCTCCAAGTAGGTTAATTTTTAGAATAGTATTCTATTTTCTACCAAGGCTTGTTGAACACTAGGGAACAAATAGATATTTGAGTAATATTAAAACATTATAATAATGCATGATATATTACAGTAATAACATTTGTTAAAATATGGTAGCATGCATTTAAGACAACATAAGTGATTACATGTTCAACAAGGTATCCACAATTTTTTAAAGACCATCTCATTACAGATTATTATACATGAAATTAACTACATCTTATTCTAACTATTCTTCCAAGTAAAAGCAGCAAAGTAGCATCCTGAAGCAAACCTTGAAAAATTATGAGTAAGTTTAAACAGCACATGTTTAAAATCTCATAAACTAAGTAAATTTTTTTTCAACAATGATTTTTAAGTTATTATGTAAATAAAATAAGAAAAATACAAAACTCAAGTTTAACTTCTTAATATTTTATGTTGTATGTACAATTTTGAGAATATGATAATAAGGTGTGGACCTGACCATTACTTTCCCCCTTTCCAAAACAATGTATAAAAACATACACAATATCTTTATGTGATTTACTTTGGTTTTTATTGGAAATAGATTTCCTTTGTAAAAATATAACATTAATTAAAAATATTTTCAAACTTCATTTTTGAAATAAAAATAATTGCTTTTAAAAAAGACATAAATGTAAATTGGGCAAATAAAATCTGAAAGAGGAAAATTAATTGTGCTTAAATGAGACAGTTGCTGATATTTGACTTGAATAAAAAGTTGGTATTTTAGATTTGACTTTGACATTGCAGAGCTCATGTCATCTTTAATATCCAGTTGAGCTTTTAAACTTTTCATTTCAATAATAATAATAATAACAGTTTGATTTGATTCATAGAGGTTCATAGAAACACATCAAATCAGAATTCCTATAGTTGCCAAGCAAAGGTCAACTTGTGTCGAGAAATTCTTGATATTTTTTTCCAAAGGTAGGTCAGAGTCAGTTTCATGTTAGATTATTTCTTTTCTTTTAAATAAATGAGGATGTCCATGGTGTCCCCCCAAAATGAATAAACACCTTAACAGCTTATATCTCAATTTTGAAAATGAAATATATTTTATTTTTTAAAAATATTTTTTATTGAGAGAGAGAGAGAGAGAGAAAGAGAGAGAGAGAGAGAGAGAGAGAGAGAGAGAGAGAGACATGGATGAGAGAGACTCATCAGTTGGCTGCCTCATGCATACCCCTAGTGCCCTGACCAGGAATCAAACTGATGACCTCTTGGTTCACGGGTCAACACTCAACCACTGAACCATGTTGGCTGGGAAAAAATGAAATGTATTTTAATATGGAAGCATTTAATATGGTAGCATTTAATATGCCTTTATTCAAAGTGTGTGTAAATATTTTGGAGGAATATATATATATATATATATATATATATATATATACACACATATACACATATACATATATATATGTGTGTATATATATATATATATATATATATAATTAGTATATATGCAATTTGGTATTATTCATATAATTTCAGCAAGAAAATATTTAAATCTATACTTTAATTTTAAAATGTTATGAGACTTAAATTTCAAAAGGGTCCTGCATTATCTCCTGGTATTTGCAAACGTTTGCCTAAGAAACTGACCAGTCCTTGTGAATCCTGATTTCAGCCCAGAGAAACACTGTTTTTAGTCCTGGAGAATTCAATAGTTGTCTCTACTGACACTGCCATATTAGTATTAATATCTTAATGCTAAGATGTTATTTGCCTCTTTCACTCTCACTTTCTCATTTTTTTCATGTCACCTTAATCATATTTTGGTAGCAATGAAGATCAAGGTGATGGCAATAAAAGCTAGGTGTTCATGTAGTTGTCACAGGCAAAACTGACACATTAAACCCATGAGATAAGTGGGATTTCCAGAGACTGTCTCTATGCAGTGATGGCATCTGATACAACCAATGAGAAGACAGGCATTTATCACTGCCTGGTTTATTCATTCATCCTTATAATGACCATTTATTTGGGATCCTGCTATGTCTGAAAAGCCATTCTGGACTAGAACAGCACTCGCTTGGGACTACAACTATGAGGTGGGCAGTGTGGAAGGCACAGAGCTGCTCTGCCAATGCGGGGTCATTGAATGCAGAGGGCAATCTTTAGAGGACAGCCTTCTTCCTAACCTTCATAACTGATCTTTCCTCAGGAGCTAGGACTTCCTGACTGTTGAAGTCTGACCTGCAAGTCTCTAGAGTAGCTACTGCCCCAGCTCCTAGTAGGAAGAAATGGGGGTTTGGGATCAGGAGATCCTTCAATGTGATGCTAACAGGCAGGGTCCCTCCTCCACCCTCTAGGGCACTAGATGATGAGGAGAGGTTTCTGCTCTACCCTGGCCTGACTTTCTTTTTAGTTCTGCTGCTCATCGCTTCCATCCTATGTTTGTTCAAGTACCATACTTCTAACAGACTTTATACCTGAATTGAGGGCTGTATATTTATTATCACTAATTTGAATAGGTCTTTTAATAAGATGTTAAGACTAAAAAAATATTACTTATTGGTAACTCATATATACTATCTTATCCTTTTTCTGTTTCTAAAAGATCAAAATTGAGACTTATGGCAGTGGTGTTATGTAATTTAGTTGAATTCCAGCTTTTCTTTTTTGTTTGTTTGTTTTGACCCCTCTCATCTCTGTGATCACACAATCATAAATGTTGTACGGCTTCCTTCCCTTTAACTCACCTCTAGAATAAATTATGAGTCTACTATGCTGTCCTAAGTTTGCTAACTTTGTATAAATCACTTCTGACAGGATTACAAATGTGTGTATATGTATACATAAACATATAATAGCTTTGACTAAAACATATTTAATATAATTTATGGTCAACTGTACCCCCAAAATGCTCTCCTCACATGTTCCATCTGCTTGCTTACATTTTCATTATGCCTACATAAAAACTCACCTTTGATTTTCTGCATTCTTCTCTTCTGATAAATATTTCCCATCAGTATCCTTATAAGTCCTCTTACATTTTAGCTAAAGATTCGTCTTTCTGAAGCATCAATAAAGATGACAGCTGGACCTTGTTTTGAAAGATTTACCTCATTTCTGTGGCAAATTTATCTGCTATTTATAGCCAATCCATGAATGTGATTTCCCTGATACATTATTCTGAGATTTGACTTTCATATTCTTTCAAAAATATTAAGCTCCATGATTTTGGCAGAATGTAGGTTCAGACAACTTGCTTCTATATGATCAGTTATATCTTGAGCACTGAGATAAAACCGACATTCAGTGGAACAGTGATTCCCAAAGCATTGTCCAAGTATCTTGGGGTTCTCTGAGACCCTTCCAAGGAGTCTGAAATGTCAAAACAATTTCATTATACTAGGTTATCATTTGTCTTTTTAACTCTCATTTTCACATGTGTGAAGATGGAGTTTTCCAGACACTGTATAATTTTTATGGCAATAGAATGAATGCAGAAACAGGTATGAACATTTTGCTGTTTCTGTTAAGAGAACTATTAAGGACAATTGTAAAATGTAAACAATGCCATTCTTCCTTCTGGTTTTTTGTTGTTGTTTCAGGAAGTACATATCTATAATAATAAAATGGTAATATGCTAATTAGACTGGACATCTTCTGGACGTCATTCCGGACGTCCTTCCTGATGATGCCAGGCCAGAGGGAAGCCAGCTGGGTCCCAGGTGCCTGCGGGTGGCCCGGGGGAAGCCAGCTAGGGTCCCGGTGCCTGCAGGTGGCCCAGGGGAAGTCAGCTGGGGTCCTGGTGCCTGCAGGTGGCTTAGGGGAAGCCAGCCTGGGTCCCGGGTGCCTACTGGCAGCCAGAGGAGAGAAGCCCAGGTCCCAGGTACCAGAGGGAAGCCAGTGCCAGCAGCTGGGGGGGAAGGAAGGCCTGCTCTTGCACTAATTTTCATGCATTGGGCCTCTAGTATCTTTATAAATATGTAATTTGAGCACTGAGATAAAACTGACATTCAGTGGAACAGTGATTCCCAAAGCATTGTCCAAGTATCTTGGGGTTCTCTGAGACCCTTCCAAGGAGTCTGAAATGTCAAAACAATTTCATTATACTAGGTTATCATTTGTCTTTTTAACTCTCATTTTCACATGTGTGAAGATGGAGTTTTCCAGACACTGTATAATTTTTATGGCAATAGAATGAATGCAGAATTTTTAACATAATTTTTTATGTTAAAAATTAATGGTTTTATTAATGCCAATTTTAATGAATTGATTACTAAATATTTTTAAATTTGTGTTTTGATTTCTAATATAGTAATTATAGACATAGCTTGCTTAAAGCAAAGTTATTGGGATCCTCAGTATCTTTCAAGATTATAAAAGGGTCCTGAAGCCAAATCTTTGAGAAACACTCTTATGGAGTCAGTCTAAATTCTTCTGTAATCTTTAAGTCTATCCAGTCCTCTACATACAAATAGAAAGTAACCTGTAAAGCCAGCTCTGGTCAGTACCAAAACAAGTGTTTGTTCAGGTCCTGTATAACTTTTCATTCTTTTCAGGTCATTTTCTAATGAACAAAAGCTCTTGATTTTCATATTATCTCATCTATTATTGTTTTCTCTTATAGTTAACTCCCTGCTTTAGAAATATTTGTTTACTTAAGGATTAGAAATATGTTTTTCTATGTTTTCTCCTAAAAATTATATTTTTTACTTTCTTTTCAGTAAATCTTAAAATTTACTTATATTTGATTTTACTTGAAATTTTTACTGTTTAGATTGCAATTCATGTAGAATTGATTTTTGTCTATGGCTTGAGATAAGGGTCAAGATAATTTTTCCATATGGAAATCTAATTAATCCAGCAACATATATTTTAAAGATCACTGTTTCCACTGCCCTATAGTATGTGCTTTGTTGTAAGTTAGATAATTCTTACTTAATGCATTTTCCTTTCCATTCTAATACATGTCTAATCTTATAGGATGTTATAATAGCAGTATAAGGCTTACAGCTTCATTCTTTATTTTTGCTTTATGGATTATTGGCCTTTCATATTTCCATACAGATTTAGAACCATCTTTACAATTTTCATGCAAATAAGTGTTATTTGGAATATTGCTTGGCAATGCTATAGATTAATTTGGGGAGAACTGGCATGTTTAAAATATTGACTATTTGAAGCAGTGTATTATGTTATAGTAAGAGTTTCCTTTTATCCCTAGTTTGCTCTTATTATAAATGAATAATGAATTTTAATTCTACATATACTTAGACATTTACCCTTTCTGGTATTCCTTATTCCTTTCTTCATTTTTGTTTCCATCTGAGGTAATTTCTTTCTATTTAATGACTCCCATTCAGTGTTTCATTTTAGTGCAGACTTGCTTGCAATAGATACTCTCAAGTTGTTTGTCTGAAAATGTCTTCATTCAACCTTTATTTTTAATTTTTATATTTTTATATATTTTTATTGATTTCAGAGAAGAAAGAAGAGGGAGAGATAGAAACATCAGCAATGAAAGAGAATCATTGATTGGCTGCCTCCGGCATGCCCCACACTGGGGATTGAGTCCACAACCTGGGCATATGGCCTGACTGGGAATCAAACCTTGACCTCCTGGTTCATAGATCAATGCTCAACCACTGAGCCACACCAGCAGGGCCTCAACCTTTATTTTTGAAAGATGTCTTTTATTTCTATAATTCTATACATATAGAATTATAGTTGTAATAACTTTCTCTCCTCATTTCATTCCATTGCCATCTTTTCTTTCACAAATTCAGCCATCTTAATGTTTCACCTTTGTTTCTTTATTGTTGAAAGTATTACAGATGTCCCCTTTGCTTGTTTTCCCCATTGGCCCCCTTTCAGACCTTCATCACACTATTGTCTGTGTCCATATCCTATATAATAAAAGGCTAATATGCAAATCAACCAAACAGAGGAACGACCAGTTGCTATGACACACACTGACCACAAGGGGGCAGATGCTCAACACAGGAACTGCCCCCTGGTGGTAAGTGCACTCCCATCGGAGGATCACCACTCAGCCAGAAGCTGGGTTCCTGGCTGGCGAGCACAGCAGCAGTGGTGGGAGCCTCTCCCACCTCTGCGGCAGCACTAAGGATGTCCAACTGCCGGCTTAGGCCCTCTCCCCACGAGGACGGGGCCTAAGCCATCAATCGGATATCCCTGAGGGCTCCTGGACTGTGAGAGGGTGCAATCTGGGCTGAGGGACCCCCCCCCCCCCCGAGTGCATGAATTTGATGCACTGGGCCTCTAGTGTGCATATAAGTTCACTGGTCAATCACTCCCAGTGTTGTACCTTTTAACTCTATGAACCTAGTTAGAGTTCCTCACTGGAATGCAGTACTGAAACATTGGAAATGATAAGGACAATGGCTTCTTAGCCAATGTGCCTGTTTTAGACTTATTTACACCAGGATTAATATCTGGGAAGTGTTATTTGGGAATAACAACAAATAAAATTATATTATATTATATTATATTATATTTCCCACTTTAATGGCAATATTGAACCACAAAGACTTTTGTAGGAACTCCATTACTTTTCTTAGAAATTTAATCTCTATTTCTTAGTATTAATATTAGGTTGATTATTTTTATTTTTTCTCCATGCACTCTCTGAAATTGATTTTTTTTTTTACCAGCCATAATCTTAATGAGAGGTAATAAATGAATCTGGCATGGAGATATGGATGTTCTTTTGTCTTCTCACTATGAGCAAAAAGAAAGGCATACAAGTTCGAGAAGTCCCTAACTTACTGTATCTGCTATGTCTTGGGTTACTGACCCATTGGCAGAGCCACTATTTTGATTATCATATAATCAGTTTTCCTAAGCATTGTCTACCATTTTCATGCTGCATTCCATATTATTGTAGGAGATAAAAGGCACAATTTCCCCTGTTTTTCATCTTTCACTGGCTTTTACTGAACCTTAGAAGAAGATAGTACATTCAGGTTGTGAATGGATGGAATGGCAAAGATTTCTCTCAACTGGGTTAGCATTCATAACTAAAGTTCTCAATTGTGTGGTATCAAAACTGAATGGTAATTTTTTCTATCACCCCCCCCAAAAGCACTTGGATGACAATATGAGCTAGGTCTTGTTATAAATACAGGCCACAAACTTTCTAAACTGATTCTCCCCCCTCAATGTTAAATGGTTTCACTATTTCCAAAGCCATTTTCCCCACCACCACACACACAATTTTTCTCTTGGTTTTCCTCACTTTTTCATACATTAGCTATTGGTAAAACTGTTTTCATGATACAAAACTTGTGATATAACAAAACATGGGTAGGTTGACAACTATTGGACATCAAAATTTTATACTTCTTCATACCTTGTTGGGACCCAAACACAACCTGCCTATCTATCTCTCTATCTATCTATCTATCTATCTATCTATCTATCTATCATCTATCATCTATCTAATCTTTCATCCATATATTTTTACTCCACTCCAAAGCAATCTGCTTGCTACAGGACCTCTGATTCAGTGTCAGTTCAGCTTAAGTCTGTAACTAGTGGAAAGAGTCACAAGATACTATGTTCCCACAATTGGTTTAATATGTGTTTGTTTGTTTTTTTGCATTTGATTTCATTTGATTTTTTTAGTAGACTTCAATTTTTTAGCTCAGTTTTAGGTTTATAGCAAAATTTAGCAGAAGATAGAAATTTCCTGTATACCCCTTCTCCACACATGCATAGCTTCCTCCATTACCAACATCCTCCCCCAGAGTAGTAAGTACATTTGTTACATCATTGACACATCATTATTATCAAAAGTTCATAGTTTACATTTAAGTTAATTCTTGGTGTTGCACATGCTGTGGATTTGTACAAATATATAATAACATGTATCAAACATTGTAGTATTATACAGAATAGTTTCACTAAAAATTATCTGTGCTTCACGTATATAGAGCTCCCTCTCCTCTAACCCCTGGCATCTACTTATCTTTTTACTTTATCTATAGTTTTGGCTTTTCCAGTATGCATTGAAAGATTCTCCATGTATTTTTTGACTGATAACTCATGTTAGTGTTGAATCATATTCCATTATCTGGATAAACCAAAGTTTATTATCCATTTAACTATTGGAGAACATCCTGGTTGCTTCCAAATTTTGGCAAGATGAATACAACTACTGTAAACATCCATGTGCAGGTTTTTCTGTAGAAATAAAATTTTGACTCTTTTGGGTAAATACTAAAGTGTGTATTTGCTGGGTCATATGATAATTATATGCTTAATTATGTAAGATATTGTCAAACTGTCTTCCAAAGTGGCCATCATTTCTCATCCCCATCAGCAATGAAGGAGAGTTTGTTTTGTTCCAAATCCTCATCAGAATTTGATGTTATCAGTGTTCTAGATTTTGGCCATTCTCATAGGTGTGTAGTGGTATCTCACTGTTGTTTCAGTTTGAATTTCCCGGATGATGTTATGATGTGAAACATTTTTTCTTATGCTTATTTGACATCTGTATATCTCCTTTGATGAAGTTTCTGTTCAAGTTTTATGCCCTTTTTTTAATTGGGTTGTTTGCTTTCTTATTGTTGAATTTTAAGAGTTATTTGTATAATTTGGATTACAGTCCTTTATCAGATATGTCTAGCTTATTAATTCTCTTTTAAAATAGCTATTTATTTAAACCCCCTATTCACTCCTCTACCTCTACCCCCTCACCCCCACAATCACCACACTGTTATGTCTGTCCATGAATTCTTTCTCTCTTTTTCTCTTTTGCTCAGTCCCTTCACTCTTCCCTTCCAGCCATTCCCAGACCCTCAAACAGCTATCAGACTACTCCCTATCTATGAGTCTGTCTCTATTTTGCTTATTAGTTCATTAGATTCCACATATAAGTGAAATCATATGGTACTTGTCTTTCTCTGATTGGCTTCTCTCACTTAGCATAATATTCTCCAGGTCCATTCATGCTGTTGCAAAGGTTAAATTGCCTTCTTTTGTATACCTGAGTAGTATTCCATTGTGTAAATGTACCACAACTGTTATGTATATAATTGGTTTCAGAGAGTAATAAAGAGAGAGATAGAAACATCAATGATGAGAGAATCATTGATTGGTTACTTCCTGCACACCCCCTACTGGGGATCAAGCCTGAAACCATAATTGAATGGCATGTTCTCTGACCATAATCAAACCAAGTTTTGTGAAATACACCACAAAATTCTTGATAGGAATTGTGTTGAATCTATAGATTGCTTTGGGTAGTATGGACATTTTAATGCAGTCAATTCTTCCAATCCATGAACATGGTCTATGCTTTTATTTATATGTATCTTCTTCAATTTTTTTTCTTCAGTGTCTTATAGTTTTCTGAATATAGGTCTTTTCATCCTTGGTTAAATTTGTTCCTAGGTATTTTATTATTTTGAATTAATTGTGAATGACATTGTTTTCTTAGATTAGTTCTTTCTTCCATGAATCATGGCTTTGGCATTTTATCTAAAAATTATCATCATGCCCAAAGTCATCCAGATTTTGTCCAATGTTATTTTGTAGGAATTTTTGTATAGATATTTACTTACATTTAGGTGTATGATCTATTTTAAGTTACTTTCTGTGATTTCATTTGATTTTTGCATTTGATTTTCTAGATTGTAAAAGATGAATTTTAAACAAGTGTGAACAGCATCAAACCTACTAAGCAAATGCCTTTATTGCTTACCTATTTTTAAAGTCTGCCACAAGTGGCCCAGTGTCATTCCAGCTAATGAATCTGTAATTTATATATTAAAGGGTGTCCAAATAAGCCATTAAGATGCTTGGAACATCATGCTATAAAGGTAATCTTCCTTATTTGTCTTACACCTCTGCATTTTAGAGTTGCAGTAAAGTAAATTCAGGGTCATATGCTCACATGTCCCTTGTCAGGATAGAGGTTCAGATCCTGTGTTGATCTTTTCTCTGAGAAACTCATATGATATTTTATTCCTTGAAGCTTTTTAAAGAAGAGTCATGCTGATATTGTATTTGATTTCAGAGGTTTAAAGTTCTGCAAGTGTCTTATTTCTTCTACATATTTTCTAATAGATATTAAAATAGGCATTATTTTTCTAGAAATGTATTCTATAATATAATTTATCTAGCATATTCATGAATAAATGAAGTTACTTACAAAATTTAAAACCCAAACTTTGCTTAATACAATATGTATGTCAGCAAAAAAAATATTTATTTTGAAAAATACCATTTTAAAATATTGTATTTAATTGTCTAAAACAATTGTTTTTGTTTCTTTCACAAATCAATGTGCATATGAATAAACAATGTGCTAGTGAAGGCATAATTTCATATCAAAGTTTTACTTGGTCCTGCTAGTCTTTACTCACTTGTCAACATTCTGTGATTTATTCAGTAGATGCTATACGCTTCTCCATCAATGTGGCTTGGGAGGATGGCTATGGAAAGATAGAGGAAAAACATACATATAAAGAAATAAAACATATCTGCTCTAGAGGCAGTTTTAGTCTATTTGAAAAGTATTTGCAATACACCTGAAAATATTCTGAGTAAATTCTGAATAAAAATACCTTTCATTAAAATTCCAATGTTCTTTGGTAAAGAGAGAGAAAGAAACAAACATATATTTTATAACTTCACTTGGTTAGATATCATATCAAATATTTTATGTAGAGTTTAATATTTACTTCTTACAACATTGCTCTCTATAGCTCTAATTTTATAGATGACACTAAACATCATTTAAGAACTTAAGTTCAAGATTATAGGGCCAGAAAAGATGTCAAGTTGTTATTTTATCTCAGATTTTACTTATCTCAAAACTTGTATTCTTTTTACTATTTCTTATACTATAGAAAAATGCCAAAACTTATTCTAAAGTTTTTTAAACACATTGTGAAAAATAATAAAAAAGTCTCCTTTTAATCTACATTTATACTAAAATTAAAACTTGCCATTCAGTCTTTTACTAATGGTGATATAAGTTGCTAAGAATTTATCAAAAATGAAAATGTTCATTCAATGTACAAATGAAGACATTATTTAAAGTCATGGACAAAGCACTAAGGTTATATTAAAAATATATATACCAGACAGAAAAGAAGTCTTATTTTTCAAATAGTGAAGGCAAAAATATATCAAATCATTTAACCAAAAAATTCAAATTTTAGCAAATTTACTGGATTACTCAATTAGTATGCATTATAATGTTAATCATAACAGTGTCCTATTATAAAACAATTAGTTAATTATATAAACTTTAAGCACCAAAATATGTGCTCATTAAAAATGCTTTGAATTATCTTTGGGGCATATTTCTGACACAATATAAAATGGGGCAAAAGTAGTTTACAGTTGTGAGTCTGCAAAACAGAGTGTATTATTGTATTATTATTATTGTATTATTTATTATTTATTAACTATTGTATTATTTTCCATACAAACAACTGTAAACCTACTTTTGCCTCACCTTGTGTAATTTTTAACTCAGTGGTTGGGTCAAGATTTTCCTCTAAGTTTTAACTCAATTGCAAGAATCACAGCAATGAAATTATTTCCCTCAATTCCAAAATATAACAAAGACCTTTGCTAAGTAAAACTTTCCAACTAGAATGTAAAATCCATGAAGGGAAGAATTAAACCTATTGTTTTTCTTTTATTTTCTATATCATAGTCCACATTATTTGTTTATTATTTTTTCCTTTAATGAAGGAAATTGGAATTTAACTTACTTTATGCTATTTTGATGAATTCATTTTTACAAAAGTCACTTGTAATGGTTTTCATGGAGACTGAAATCTTTATATAATAACCTATGTTAATTCAACTCAAAAACACTGCTTCAGCACATACTATCTGCAAGGAAAAGGGCATGAACCTCAAATTGTTTTGTACAATGCAAATTCTTCTTTATTGTCTAGTAAAATATTTAATGTTTTAGGAAAACTAAGTTACGTAATGTTCTCCTGGAGACAAAGCCATATACATTAAGCCTCATTAAGAGAACTAATGTAAAATTCATATGGGTAACCTACAGCAAAATATAATTTTGAAATAAGATTGTTATTTTAAATCATTTATTTTATTTATTCCTGCTTTGCATTTTCTAAAAGTGAGGAAATATAAAGAATGGGTCTGGAGATTTCAGTTGGACAAACATGTATTGTTGTTTTGCCTCAGGATTGTCAAGTAGCTTTATAACAGACTTTACTTTTCAACCAATTTTGCCACATGTAGATACAGTCTATGTGCCTCCTTTGATAATAGAATCTACATGAATTTTACATTTAAGGCTGTGGCTTTTGGGAAGAGAAAAACATTTTAAGCAGGAAATAAATAATACAAAGCATCACAGAGAAATATCACCTCTGATTTGGTTTCTGTGGATAAGCTGCTGATCTTTATGTTAAAGCACAAACAGAAATCATGAACAAGGCTATGTCTAAGAAGTAATGAAACCCAGAAAAACAACTTTGATTCATTCATTGTTCTGACTTCTGGATTGGCATATCGTTTTTATCTCCTTTTTGTTTTTAATCATAAAAGGCAAACATCAACAACAACAAAGTCCATATGATTAAAATATCTGATTATTAAAATAAGCTAGGCTTTCATAAAATAGGCATATCTTCTTTATGAGGATTTTAAAATACATTTTTGTCTATGTGAACTAGGTACATATTTGAGTAACCTAATAGGCTAGACTTTCTGTTTTAATGAATATAATTTGAATGATAGCTCAGCAGTACAATTACCTTTGGAAGAACAACAAAAAAGGAAAATGCATAGTCCAATAAATGACATTCTCATATTGGCAACTTGCATGAGATTTCAAGTAGCAAGGCTTTTGGAAACAGCCTTCCATTTATTACATGTGCATCTCAAAGCTAATTAACAAATAAAAACATAAAATACACTTCACTGTCCTAACTTAAACTGTGTACATATTTGCAGTGGTACCAGTTGCTACAGAAAGAATTCAATACAGAAAAATTCATGTCTGTAAAAATACATTATTCATGTCTATATTTATGGAAATACCATATAAGCCACCCAATGTAAAAACAGAAATTATATGATTTTTTCCCTTAACTCTCCTTATGAATGTATTTAGGATTAGGGATTATCCATACAAATTATCTCAAATTTATTCCTTTATTCATCTCAGACAGACTTACAAAAACTGTGCCTAGTTGAACAGAAGGAGAGGTGGGCAGGGCCTTTTCAGGATTCAAACTTGGGAACATTGGAAACCTTTTGACTACAAGGGAGGAAAATTTCTTTTTCTAAGCTCTCTACATACATATTTAATTATCATTCCTGTGGATGCAATAAATATATAGTAAATAAAAACATATATGTTATTGAAGAAAAATAGAAGCCAATAAGAACAGAAATGTTATTGAATACAGATGTCAAATTCTTAGTAAAAGGCTTCCAAATATATTCTACTATGGGATCCAACCTGAATTTTGTTTTCAGATTATTCTCCTTCATTATATTAATAGAGGCCCAGTGTACAAAATTTGTGCACTCTGGGGCAGTGTCCCTCAGCCTGGCCTGTGCCCTCTTGCAGTCCGGGAGCCCTCGGGGGATCTCTGACTGATGGCTTAAGCCCGCTTGCCTAAGCTAGGAGTTGGACATCCTTAGCGCTGCTGTGGAGGTGGGAGAGGTGGTGAGGCCACTGCACTAACCAGCCATGAGCCGGCTTCAGGCTGAGCGAGTGGTGCTCCCCCTGTGGGAGCGCACTGACCACCAGGGAGCAGCTCCTGCATTGAGCGTCTGCCCCCTGGTAGTCAGTGCACATCATAGCCACTGGTCGTTCCTCCTGGTCGATTTGCATATTAGCCTTTTATTATGTAGAATTGGTTGTCTATTACTATTACTCATTTGGCCATATTATATTTTACATTATTTAAAGTAGAATTTATATCATGTTCATATTTCTATTCCAGGTCTCATGTATCAATAATAACATACCTATAAGAATGTCTTATATACCATAAGTGTCCAAACAATGTGTATTATGCAGAGATGAATTTCAACATCAATGAACATATAAGATTTACTTTAGCCTTCAAGTTGGGCAAAAAAGAAAACCCTGTTCTTTTTAACATGGATGCAGTGAAAAGCAGTAACATAAAATATATAATGATGATAATATACTTTAATATAAAATATAATTCAATATCAAATCAAAACAACACCAGAAAATTTATAGAGTTAGAAGAGAAATTTAGCAAGGCAATGTTTCTGGCAAAAATAAAAAAAAAAATTGTGTCAACATACTCTCAGAATTAGGAAGACATCTCTATTCTGTAATTCATCATTGATTAATCATTAAATAAGATGAGATTCATAGGAAGTAACTTACTTATTTAGTCTTAATAGACACTTGACCCTTCTTTTCCCTTTTATATAAAACTTTCAATGCATCCAGAGTTAAGACTGCCAGTTTAATAATTTTTCTTATGGAGTTAAATAACTAGGAGTTGCTTATCTAACTATTACCTCTCTCTCTCTCTCTCTCTCTCTCTCTCTCTCTCTCTCTCTCTCTCTCTCATCATCTATCTATCTATCTATCATCTATCTATCATCTATCTATCTATCTATCTATCTATCTATCTATCTATCTATCTATCATCATCTACCTATCTATACATATACCTACCTCCATTTTGTTGAAAAGACTGACAATTCAGATATATTGAGCAAACTCTGAATGTGTGGTTATTTTGTACTTTCTATTACCAACATTATAGCACATTCTTATAGGTATGTTATTATTGATACTGTACATTTTCTGCTGGAATTTTCAGACTGCTTCAGTTAAAAAACAAACAAACAAAAAAGCCATTATGAGCAGGAGTAATGTTGAAGCATTAGGCAATGCTGAAATGAAGACTTGCTGAAGGATAGCTTATATACCAATATAGCTTGCAGAATAGCTCCCAAGAGTAGTATTATAAAATTGGAAACTTAGGCCATTTCTCCTATAACTGTTTTAATACTAATGAAAAAATTCTTGAAATTGTCATATTTCTTGACCAATAGTCACAAGCACAGGACATAAAAGAACATAATTCAAGAATCTGTGAACGTAAGTTATGTTACCATTACCCTGAACTCATACTTGATAGTGATCTAGTCTTAACTTTTAAATAACTATTATTTTATAAAATTTTAATATCCTTTAAAAAGGTAAATTCAAGTTACTGCTATGATTCCATAGATTAAAAATTGCACAAATTAAAAAGAGCTTCATAAGTTGCAAAACACCATAAAATCAGTGATTTTCAGGCTTTAAAGCATTTGTGAATTATTATCAGTTATTTTAAGATACTATTACTCAGCTTTATTCTCTGTATGATGAAGTATTTTCTTTACTAGCCCTTTTACTATATTTATTGTCTGTCTTTTCACCCAAGCTATTAGCTGGACATAAATTTTTACTTTTCCTCCTCCCCTAACCCTCAAATTTAACTCAACAAATATACAACTCATTTTTTCTTTAAATTATTTCTCAAATTTTCTCTCATATTTTCCATGACTTATCAAATCCCTTTTGACCTGTATTTTCAGTATTATAGTCACTTTTTTATTGAGATGTAATTGATGTATGACATATTAGTTCCAGGTCTTCAACATAATGATTTGATATTTGCTTTGAAATTGTCACCACAGTAAGTCTAGTAAAAACTGTGGCCACAAATAGTTATAATTTTTTTCTTGTGATGAGAACTTTCAAGATCTACTTTTAGCAACTTTAAAATATGCAATACAGTATTGTTAACTATATCACCATGCTGTATGTTACCACCTCATGATTTATTTTATAATTAGAAGTTTGTATGTTTTGAACCTGTTCAGCCATTTCTCCCCCACCCCATCATCTCTGGCAACTACCAGTTTGTTCTCTTTATCTATAAGCTTGTGGTATGTTTTTTAATTCCACATATAAGTGTGATTATATGGTATTCATCTTTCTCTGTCTTATTTCACTTAGCATAATACCTTTAAGGTTTGTCTATGTTGTCCATGTTTATTATTTTTATGGCTGAATAATATTCCATTGTATACTATATACACTACATGTTCCTTATCCATTTATCCATCAGTGAACACTTAGATTCATTGAATATCTTGGCTATTGAAAATAATGCTACAGTGAGCAATTATATCATTTTAATTAGTGCTTTTGTTTTCTTTAGGTAAATACCCAGAAGTGAAATTGCTGAGTCACATGGTAATTTTATTTTTAAAACTTTGGGGAACCTCCATACTGATTTTCACAGTGGCTACAACAATTTACATTCCTACCAACAGTGTACAAGGATTCCCTTTCTCCACACTTTGTCAACGTTTGTGATTTCTTATCTTGTTAAAAACAGCCATTGCAACAGGTGTGCGGTCTTGCATACTTTAACTGCACACTATTAGTTACCTTTATAATTAATCTCCTCACTTGAATCTTGCCTCCACTAGTGAATAAAATATACTTTTGAATGATATGATTCAGCGTTTTTAAAATTAATTGTGTATAGAAATCACCTGACCATCTCATTAAAATGCCAATAAATTGGTAGATCTGGAATGGAGCCTGAGCTTCTGCATTTACAAGCTCACACAAGATGCTGACAATGTCCTGCAGGTCATGCTCTGAGAAGCAAGAATCTTAGTAAAACCTTAATTGCTCATGTTACTTCCTTTGTTTAAATTTCTAACAGTAACCCATCCCTGTTGGAATGAAGTCAGCCTACTTGAGTGTGGAATATAAAATTATTTCAGGATCTTCATCATCATATCCTTGACATTTAAAAACCATACAGTTTAAGTTCCCCTGTTTCTCAGCCAGAAGTTTAAATATGTACTCTACCAATGCCTATGTGACTATTGACTAACATTCTTGTCCCTGCCTAGGACTTTCTCTTTATCCATTTCTCTTGTTCCCCAAGGCTCACTTTAATAGTTACCTTCTCCTAAAAGCCTTTATTGGCAACCTGAAGCTTGGATTGACTACTCTTACACATGCCCCCTTATCACTCTGGGTTGACTATTATGACAGCACTTAAAAGGTTGTTCTGAAATTATTCAAAACTATTTATCCCATTAGATTGTGAGTTTGAGGCCATGGTATTTTCATCTTTGTTTCCCACAGGCTTAGTCAAGGTGCTGATACATAAGAACTAATAAATATTTGTCTAACTCTGCTGGAGGCTAAGTCCAGCGGGTCATAATAAATGCAAGAAGTCCTCAAAAGGTTGAATGGACTCTTTCAGCAGGGCTGAAAATCTGCTTGTTATTACCTGCTGCTGGAACAGCTGAATGCAATTCCCCCAACCTGATGGTCCTTTATTGTTTACCGGACCTTAACTTGATATGTATATCTGCTTTGCTAAAGGGAAAAAATTCCTATATAATAAAGAGGTAATATGCAAATTAACCATCACTCTAACACACAAGATGGCAACTCCCATGTGGTCAAAGATGGCCACCCCCATGTGGACACAAGATGGCCACCACAAGATGGCCAACAGGGGAGGACAGTTGTGGGTGATCAAGCCAGCAGGAGAGAGCAGTTAGGGGTGACCAGGCCGGCAGAGGAGGACAGTTGGGGCAATGAGGCCTGCAGGGGAGGACAGTTGGGGGCAACCAGGCCTGCAGAGAAGGGCAGTTGGGGGGGGGGACCAGGCCTGCAGGGGAGGGAAGTTGGGGGCAATCGGGCCAGCAGGGGCTCAGTTAGACATCAATCAGGCTGGCAGGGGAGTGGTTAGGGCAGTGATGGGCAACCTTTTGAGCTTGTTGTGTCAAACTTCACCAAAAAACTGAGCATAACTCGGGTAGTGTGTCACTTTGAGGAAAAAACATTATTTCGCAAATGTTTCATCCTCAGGAGCAGCAAATGTTTCATCCTCGGCATGCGGCCACCTCAGCGGCAGCATGTCATCAGAAATGGCTACTCGTGTCAGTGCTGACATGCGTATCATAGGTTCGCCATCACTGGGTTAGGGGGTGATCAGGCTGGCAGGCAGAAGCGGTTAGGGACAATCAGGAAGACAGGCAGGAAAACAAACTCCCTGTGTCCATGTACCCAGGCTCAAATTCAGTGCTGCCTTCCTGTGTGGGCACAGGGTCTGGTTGTGGGGAATAAACTCCCCGAGACTGCACATCCAGGTTCAGATTCACTGCAATCTCTCTGCTAAGGTGCAGGGACTGTTCATGGGAAACAAACTCCCCAGTTTTGCAACCCCAGGCTCAAATTCAGCACTGTCTCCTTGTGTGGGTGTAAGATCTGGTCACAGAAGACCACCTCCCTAAGGATGAGTAGCTAAGCTCGAATTCCACTCAGTCTCCCTGCCTGGGCGTGGAGATGGGTCGCAGGAAACAAATCCCTGAGTTCATTAGTCCGGGCTCAAGTTCAGCGCTGTCTCCCTGCCCTGCGTGGGCTCGGGATCTGGTTTCAGAACCGACCTCCCTAGGGATGAGCAGCTAGGCTCAAATTCTGCTCAGTATCCCTGCCTGGGCGTGGAGACTAGTTGTGGGAAACAAACTTCCCATGTCCGACACCAAGGCTCAAAGTCAGGCAGGGTCACCACTGCTTTGTGTGTGCAGAAAGCCTTATTGCGGCTGGGGTCTGGTAGTTTCTATGTCGCTGCCACGGGGGTGGTGGGGGAGAGGGATTGGCTTTGTGACTCACAGAAATCTGTGGCCGGGTGCCTGGAGTCTTGGTGTCCCTGGGTCTGCAGCTGTGGTGGCAGGTCTTCTACCAGAGCGGCTGTAGGGTTTGCTTCTGAGACCAGACTGGGTGTTGGCAAGGCTAGGATCCTAGTCTCAAGCATTTCTGTTCTTCAAGATGGCGTGGTCTCTGTGCCACTGGTGTCCTCCTCAGAGTGTTTGCAGCGGCTGCAGGGTTTTGCCATCTAAGACTGCCCGGATTGGCAACCCCCTGGAAGAACTGCAGGGTCTAACTGACCCTATTTCACTCACACACACACCCACACACGTCCACACACACCTCTATTGCTCCCTCACTCTCTCACACATTTTCCCTCCCTACCTTCCTGCCGATTGCCATCTTGCCTCCTCCTTTACTAAGGATTTTTATAAGTTTTTTAAAAATATATTTTCATTAATTTCAGAAAGGAAGGGAGAGGGAGAGGGAGATAGAAATATCAGTGATGAGAGAGAAACATCATTGGTTGGCTGCCTCCTGCATGCCCCCTACTGGGGATTGACCCCGAAATCTGAGTATGTGCCCTGACTTGGAATCAAACCGTGACTTTCTGGTTCATAAGTTGATGCTCAACCATTTAGCCACACTGGCCGGGCATTTAAAAAATGTTTTTAATTAAAAAAATATTTATATATTTATTTATTTTTGAGAGAGACGAAGGGAGAGAGAGAGATAGAAACATACCTGAGAAAGAATCATCATTGATAATCTGTCTCCTGCATGCCCCCTACAGGGGATCAAGCCCACAACCCAGGAATTTGCCCTGACCAGGAATCAGACTAGTGACCTCTTAATTCCTGGATTGATGCTCAACCACTGAGCCACACCAGCTGTCTGTTAAGGATTTTTTAAAAACCAAGACTGGATGTTGCATTTTACTAGTGCTTTTTGTAAACTCTGTACACCTATGTACATAGGTAAATCCTCTCTCATTTGCATGTATTGTCATGGTAATGTACACCAAAAAAAATCCCCATACTGACTGGAAGGAAAGGGTTAATAGCTGGTTCTATGATTCATTCTGTAGTGTCATCAATGACTGATGCTTTATTTAGCTCCTGGTCAAATTACTTTTGCAACATCAACTTAAGGAATCCATAATAAACAGCAGAGACAATATAAATAGAATCAAATCAAGAACTGTGTGCCAGACCAACAACCTATACTTCTTTACTGATATTCATTTATTGAATAGTAGCCTGTATTGATGAGATGTAGTGGCATTATTGACTCTGAGTTAGTCATTGCTCTTGAGGGGCTCCATGACTAGCAATGTATAATGGATCTATGGAACTTACCAGCTTCCCTGCACTTTGGTGAACATGTGTGCTTCAAGTATGAAATGGTTTTAGGACATAGGAAGCACTTGAAAGTAATAGGACTATAAGACCTTCATGTTGCTGTTGCTTTACATGCTACATCGTTACATATCTTATATTCTTAATTAAAGCTAGGTAAATCTGGTGTTATGTGAAATATACTATGACTTGAGTTTTACTGTCAATTTTAACCCATAGTCACTACTGCTGATTGAATAGAATGAGCTAACACAGAAACATCTTCATATCCTGGAATAAATCCTACTGGGAAATTCTTATAATATATTACCAGTTTTATTCCATATTTTACTTGGGAGTTTCATAACTATATATTTAAAATGATCTATATGTTCTTTTTAAAACTTTTTATCATATTCATCAGGCATTGTGCTAGCTTAAAAAAACATATTTTCCAATGTTATATTTTTTTCTACTTTTATTAATTTCATCTCATATCTTCATTATTTTTTATATTGTGATTTATATTCCACTTTTTCCCTAAAGTATATAAAGTAAAATACTGAACCATATCTTCTATTCAGTTTGTTTCAGTTATTTAAAATATATTTTTATTTTTAAAATTAAATGTATTGGGGTGACATTGGTTAATAAGATTATTCTCTTCAGCTTTGACCTTAAATCAATGATAGAGAGAGATATAGACAGTCAGAAAGACAGAAACACTTTTGATGCTAAAATGTAATTTGCAATATATCACATACTTACACAATTGCAGGCCATGATAAGGTTATCCTCATCATACATTAAGATAGCTAAAAAGAAATTTTTGTTGTGCTAATGAACCTTCTTGTTTTGAACTAATATCTGATACCGTCTACCTGGGTCATGTGTACACTAGTAAAAAAAAACAAACAAAATACTCAATAATACTGCTTGTAGCTGTGATGGAGTATTGGACTTTTCTTAGTGCTGTAAATCATTAGGAAACTTGTAAAAATACATGAAGCAGCTCTTTTCACACATTGAATAACTATCAGGGCTGGACTGTAATCAATGAAAAAAAAGATAAACAAATGACCTTCACTCAACAACAGTTCCTGCTTTCTGCTGGGGAGAAGTGGAAGATATAAAAATAAGCAAAAAGGGATTTCTGAAGATGAGAAGTACAATAACTGACTTAAAAATTTTTTCTAGGTGAGATAAACAGATTACATTAGATAAACATCTATAGAAGAAAGGTCAGTGATGCTGGAAGACATAGCAAGGGACACTATCTAAATTGAAGCACAGAGAATAAAAAAGACTGAAAAAAAGAAAAGAGACAGGGATTCAGTGACCTGTGGGGTCATATCAAGCAATATGAGTTCTGGCACAGTTGTTAGCTAGTTAATAATAGGAAAGGAACAAAAGCGGGGAGCCAGACTTTACAGGCATGTCATTTGGGCAGCTTCAGCAAGAAGGTGCAACTTTGCACTCCCCAGAGAACAACCAGTTTATTCCCTACAAAACATTGGGGGAAGGGATCCAACAAAAGGAAGATATATGCCCAGTGAAGTTGAGGTGAAATAGGGAAGGTATTTGTCTGTCAGTCAAACCTGGGGACAGAGAGGGTGGCCAGAATGGTCAGGGCCACTGCAAGCCCACAAAAAGTTGGGAGTACATAATCTCCTAAACAAAGGAATTCTCTCTCTTGTTGCTCTCTTGTGATCTGTGGCTCTTGTGCTCTTGGCTAACTCTTGACTTCCTTGCATTTGCCACATGTTTCCTCCACATCCATGTGGACCTGCAGACCCACATGCAGACTGATGAGCTGCAGCAGGGAAACACTAATCAAGTGAGCCTGATGCTGTATTGGACTGTGCAGACATGGGAAGGAAATTCTGGACACTGGCTCTGACTTTAGCCCTGCTGAAGGCAAATGGAACTTCTTCCTTGGTGGGACTGAGGGAAACAAAATGATGGACGCACAGGGATTTGATTCCACATAAATAATGGTTTATACAATATTGCATTCTTCTGTGCAAGTCTCAGAAAATTCTTTTTCTTGGGATATTGCAAGAAATCCACCCCCACAAGCAACCAGGGGAGATGAGGCTCTCTCCCCTCCATTAACAGTTCCATATAAAAGATGACATAGTAGAAACTAGGCAATAAGAAGACTATGGAATGACATAGTAAAGACATATATACTGTACTTACCTTGTTTACCTGTGTCATGATGTGAATAGGAATGTGAGGAGAACTATGTAAGGAGAAAGATGATTCTACAAATGAAAGAAATAGGTATGAAATAATATTCTTTAATATATATTGAAATTGGATATGACCATGGCTAAGAAACAATGAAATATGGATTTTTAATTTATCTCACTTAATTGAGTTGCCTTAAAGATTTCAGAGAGACAATAATAGTATTTAAATATCAGGCTATGAACTCAATAATCATGTATCATCTGAAGATTCATTATGAATTTTTAATAGCTTAGGGATGATATAGTTAAAATGTGATTGAAAAGAAAAAAAAAAGGTTGATCTCTTACCCCCCCCCCCCCCCACCAACCCCCTCCACCCCCACCTTCCCTTTGAGATTTGATGGTCTGTTTCATGTTTCTATGATTGGTGTTTCTGAGTTCTTTGGATATATTCTTAGAAGTGGGATTATTGGATTAAATAGGTGTTCCATTTTGACCAATGGACACAGACAGTATGGGGGTGAGGGCATGTGCTGGGCGGTGGGAGCATCCAGGGAGAGGTCAATGGAGGAAAAAGAAGATATATGTAATAATTTAATCAGTAAAAAATAAATTAATGAATTAAAAATATTTTTAAAAATAAAAAATAAATGTCAACAGTCAAGACACACACAAAAAATAAATAAAACATTGATATCTAATATGTTAAATTAACTTCAGAACAAAGAATTATCCTTTAAATGTATTACTTTAACTTTGTAAACATTTTATTACATTATTCTTAATTTCATTTATTTCACTACTTACCATTGTGAATTTTATTACGAACAGAGCATCTATATCTGAAACAAGATGTTAAGGATCACTGATCTAGAGTAATGGTCTCTGAAGTCTCATGTAAGCCAGCCAAATGGTGTGCAAGAAAATGCATCACCGTGACAGGAAAAATGTTAGAGCTTGAATTTATATTTAGTTTTTAAATGTAAAACTTTGAATGTTTTGATTCAAACATTTGTATATTGTGTACAATTTAAGCTATGCAAATATATTGGTACATGAGTTTAATTTACAAACAAATAAATAGAAGTATAATTAGGGGAAAAAAAGTAAAGAAAAAAAAACACTTCAGTTTAAGTAACACATCAAAAGCTTATATATTTTCCCATCTTTTTCTGGCTGCCTTAGATCTGACATAAGTGTGGCACTTCTGCTAAGTTTAAAGGAATTTCTGTTCTAAGCTCACCTGTAAGGAAGCATAATACCTAATGTGAAATATATCTAGAGAGACATTTTTATACTTTCCACTAGAGGTCCAGTACATGAAATTCATGCACAGGGTGGGGGTGTGTGTCCCTCAGCCCAACCTGCACCCTCTCCAATCTGACATCCCTCTCACAATCCAGGACTGCTGGCTCCCAACCACTTGCCTGCCTGCCTGCCTGATTGCCCCTAACTGCTTCTGCCTGCCAGCCTGATCACCCCCTAACCACTCCCCTGTCAGCCTGATCAATGCCTAACTGCTCTCCTGCTGGCCCGATTGCTCCTAACTGCCCTCCCCTGCTGGCCTGGTCACCCCTAACTGCCCTCCCTTGCTAGTCTGGTCGCCCCTAACTGCCCTCCCCTGCTGGCCTGATTGTCCACAACTGCCCTCCCCTGGTGGCCATCTTGTGGCGGCCATCTGGCGTCCACATGGGGGTGGCCATCTTGAGTGTTGGCGTGATGGTCAATTTGCATATTACCTCTTCATTATATAGGATAGTTTTCTTTGTTTTATGGAATGTAGATAGTCCAGAAAGTTTGTTCTAGTACAGTATTTTCCCACTAGTTTCCATTTAAAAATCTGATAAAGGCCAATCCAGGTTTTGTGATACCTAAAGCTATACAGTTTTGTGGGGCCTCTCTTAAGAAAAATGATACAAAATTATGATTAGATATAGAAGTCACTATGTATTTAGAACGAGAAAAAGATTAGCAATAAACTACAATTTGAGAAAGCAGGTAATTTCATCATACAATCCAGAAATGGGTCATTTTGTTCTAATTATAAAACATATCTAGTATTATTTCCTAAAATTCTTACTTCATACTACTTAGTTGCCTCTTCTTATTACAGATATTTTATAATATAGTCTACAAAAAGAATAGTAAAGAAATTTAGCCTTTTTGCCTAGCATTATAAGTTATTATTATTGTTTTACTATTAATGATAGTTACTGTATGAAAAATATTTTACTTTACACAAATGTACTTGATGATTGTATTACTGCTAGAGGTTTGTGCCCATCAGATTTTCATAAATTCAAATTTGTGCTATGTATATCAAACACAAAAAAGCATGGTGCATTTATAGTTTTTACACTATTTATTGAGTATTTTTTTAACTGGAGTGAATTTTTCTTTTACCTATGTCAATGAAAACTGGATGTTCTCATTGAGGTGTTACATATCTGAAAACTGGAAGAATTTTCAGAATCTACTTTTTGTTTCCATGTATTTCAAAATTTAATTCTATTTACTTCCTAATACTTCTGGAGCCTGCATCTTCTTTTCAGATGATAGGACAATTTCTTATCATCTTTTACCCCTCAACTTGATGTTAGGTTGTTTGGTGAGTCAGTAGGCACATAAGCACATTCTTTCTTAATTTTTTCCAAATGCCTTATGAACTAGGATCTGTTTTAAAAAAATCTTTGTTGTTGATAGTATTACAGATGTCCCCCCTTTTTTCCCCATTACCCCCTTCCATCCAGTTTCTGCCAAAGCCCAGGCCTTCACCACCCTATTTTCTATGTCCACAGGTAATGCATATCTATAATAATAAAAGCATAATATGCTAATTAGTTTGGACATCCTTCTGGACGACCTTATGGACTAAGCCAGGGCTGAGAGGGAAGCCTGGGTCCCAAAGGGAAGCTGATGCCAGCAGCTGGCAGCCAGGGGAAGGAAGGCCTACTCTTGCATGAATTTCGTGCATCCGGCCTCTAGTATGCATATAAGTTCTTTGGTTAATCTCTTCCCACTCACCTTGTCCCTTCCCTCTGAGATTTGTCAGTCTATTCCATGTTTCCATGCCTCTGGTTCTATTTTATTCATCAGTTTATTTTGCTTATTAGATTCCTCGATTATTTATTTGTTTTTTAGATTCAATTGTTGATAGATATGAATTTATTGCCATTTTATTGTTCGTATTTTTTATTTCTTCTTCTCCTTCTCCTTCTCCTTCTTCTTCTCCTTCTCCTTCTCCTTCTCCTTCTCCTTCTCCTTCTCCTTCTCCTTCTCCTTCTCCTTCTCCTTCTCCTTCTCCTTCTCCTTCTCCTTCTCCTTCTCCTTCCTCTTCTTAAAGAATACCCTTCAACATTTTATGTAATACTAGTTTAGTGGTGATGAACTCCTTTAGCTTTTTCTTGTCTGTGAAACTCTTTACCTGACTTTCTATTCTAAATGATAGCTTTGCTGGGTAATCTTGGTTGTAGGTCCTTGTTATTCATCACTTTGTATATTTCTTGCCACTCCCTTCTGGCCTGCAAAGTTTCTGATGGGAAATCAACTGACAAGTCATATGAGTACTCCCTTGTAGGTACCTAACTGCTTTTCTCTTGCTGCTTTTAGGATTCTCTCTTTGTCTATCATCTTTGGCATTTTAACTTTTTGTATGACATAAGCGTCTATAGACACAAGCAGCAGACCTTCCCCACATGCCATGCACATCTATAGCCACAAACCTTGCATATCAACTCTAGTTGCCCAGTTTAAAAATCAGACTTGTTAGTGACATCTCTGGGTTTGCAAATAAAATTATAGTAACTTAAATAAAGTTACTATATAGCGGCATAGGTAAACACGGTACTCACTGTAACTTAAATAAAGTTACTATAATGGGGATAAAGTTACTATCCCCATTCAATCCCACCTTCCAAAGATTCCAGCGCATATGGAAGAAATTCCAATATCAATATATAGGGCTGCCACACAGACGCATGAGAGATAAACACTATGACACTTGAGATTATTTTGTTCATTGTGACACTTGAGATTTTTTGTGTTATCATGAATTCCATGCATAAAATGGTAAACATGGTGTGCATTCTTCATTATTGTTTTAAAGATTTCATCTTTGGAGCATCAACAAAATTAAGTATTTTCTAGGCTTTTCATGTTAACAGTTTGTTTTTATTTTGTGCTTGCTTTGGTTGATATTTCTGTATAATTGAAAATTATCATTATTTTATTATTGAATTTATCATTATAATATATTATATTGTGCAAATAAGATTCAATCCCCATAAATGTCATCAGATGAAGAAATAATTGAATCAAGCACCTCCCAAGAAGAAGAAGGTGACATCCTTTATTTGTTTCTATTTTGGATGCGTGGCAGTTAACTGGTTAATTATGTGTGTTTTGGTGTGGGCCTCTTTGAGTTCCTCTTGTTTGGGACTCTCTGCACTTCTGGGACTTGTAAGTCTATTACTTTCACCAAGTAGGGAAGTTTTATGTCATTATTTTTCAAATAGGTTTTCAATATCTTGCTCTCTCTCTTTTCCTTCTGGCACCCCCATTATGTGACTGTTTATATGCTTAGAGTTGTCCCTAGGGTTCCTTACACTATCTTCATATTTTTCTATTCTTTTCTCTTTTTGTTCTTCTGGTTGGGTGTTTTTTGCTTCCTCATATTACAAATCGCTAAACTGATTTTCAGAATCCTCTACTCTACTATTGAATCCCTATAAATTATTCTTTATTTCAGTTAGTGTATGCTTAATTTCTGACTGGTTCTTTTTCATGTCTTAGATGTTCTCACTAAGGTTCTTCAAATTCTCACTAAGATCCTTGAAATTCTCACTAAGTTCCTATGGTGTTTACAGTCTGAAGTTTTGGGAACTTCTCTTCTCAGCACTGGAAGCCTGGGATCAGGGATCTGATGTGGTGCTGGGACCCCTTGCTTGTCATGGGCAGCCTCCACAGCTGAGATATCCCTACTGATTAAAAAACACCACACATTGGTATGGGACCAGCCCGTTCCACGCCTTCATCCTTCCACCAGTCTCAATGTGCTTTCTTTTTTACTTCTCTAATTGTAGGACTTCCATTCAGCCAGCTTTCAGGTGTTTCTGAAAGATGGCTGTTCTGTATTTTAGTTGTTATTTTGATGTGGTTGTGGGAGGCAGTGAGTACCGTGTTTACCTATGCCGCTATCTTGGTTCTTCTCTATATAGGCACATTTTTTACATTACATGAGTACAGCTAACAAAAATTTAATATACATGAGTATGACTGCAAACAACATCAATTAATTTCACTATGGCCAAACTACATGCATTTTCAAGTCAGCTTTAGTTCATGATATCAGGGGAGATTTCATCAAAGAAAATGAGGGAGTGAATCCCTGTTTTAGCTGGAGAACCTCTGTCAGAAGAAACCATTTGAGCTGAGAACTGACAGATGAGACAGAGAAGTAGTGTGAGAACTGAAGGAGGTCCCTCCTAAGCAGAAGGAAAAGAAATTCCTTATACCAGCCCTAGCTGGAAGCTAAAGACATGGTATTAGCATGGTTAATGAGGCTCACCATGGCTCAGATGACATGACATTCTAATCTCTCTTCATCCTTGCACTTTTGTTTGCATTTTTCATATTTCTTACATGGTTTCCCACCTTACAAAGATTCTCTAAGCATTTATTACTAAAGTATTTTAATATTCTCAGCTATGTCATTCAACTATTGTGACTGAGGTCAGGTATCAATTCCAAGACATCTTCCCTAAATGTCTAGTGCCTTTTAGTCTGTTTTCTTGGACAGTTTATACCCTATCATGACACTTGCTTTATGACATTGAAATTATCAATGTATGGATCAGTGTTTTCAATTTAATTATAGCTCCTAAGGGAAAAGAGCTATGTCTCCTTTTTAATTGTTATATCCCTGACACTTAGAATAGTTAAGTAACCACTAAATGTTTACTGATGCTTTATAAGTTTGATAAGCTTATTGAATAATGAACCCAAATTACACAAGCTAATTTTGTGGCTTTCTGATGATCTGACTTAATCTAGAAACCTCTCATAACATATCATTAATGCATCTCCTTAGAAGAGGCCTCCTGAATATGTGGTCTCCATTTGCCACAAGTCTATTCTGTGGACAGTTTGAAATTAAGATCATTAGCTTATATCTAAGTGCACACTTGATTTTAACATCTAGTTTATTCTCCTACACTGATTCTGGATGCCCTCTTCCAGTAGGAGTGATTCTTTTTCTTCTTCACAGACTTTCTCTGTAAATACACCATCCCTTTTGTTGCTTTCTCAGCATGATATGGTGTTTTTCCTCAGACTTACTCATGAAGAAAATAACTGTCAAAATCATTCTGCTGACATACTGAACATGCTCATTTCCACAGGAGAAAACAGACAGGATCCACCACACCCATGACTATGCTATCTACTGTTGTACATTTATCTTTAGAGATTTCTTTAAATGCCAGCAGTGTCGTTGCATTGGAGTTTTACAAGTGGATAATATAAATTCTTCTGTCAGAGTTCTTTCCAATGAATTCCATACTCAGTTTCTAAATAACTTTCAACAACTGATTCTTTTTTTTAAATATGTTTTTATTAATTTTAGAGAGGAAGGGAGAGGGAGAGAGAGATAGAACATCAATTATGAGAGAGAATCATTAATCAGCAGCCTACTATACTTCCCACACTGGGAATGGAGCCTCTAATCCAGGCATGTACCCTGACAGGAATTGAACCATGACCTCCTGGTTCTTAGGTCAATGCTCAACCACTGTTGAGCCAGACATAGCAGCTGATTCTTTGTTAGAGAGTTAATGCACTGTAATCATAAGTTTCTTCTACGGTTCTTGTTTGAGTCTGGAATAAAGTTTATCTCTGTCGTTAGGCACAAGGCTCAAGATTCCTTTTTATCATCTGTTACCTTTAAGTAAGAAATGAGGTAAATACATTAGATGTAGTCAAGGGTAAGAATAAAATATTTTTATTGTGGTAAAAATACATAACATACAACATTGGCTTTATGGAATACCTGTATTTGATGGTAGCCATTTTCACCAATATACAAATAAGAAACATTTTTTTTAAAAAAATACATTTTTATTGATTTGGGAGAGGGAGAGAAAGATAGAAACATCAATGATGAGAGAGAATCATTGATTGGCTGCCTCCTACACACTCCCGCAACCCCAGGCATATGCCCTTGACTGGAATCAAACACGGGACCCTTTAGTCTGCAGACTGATGCTCTATCAGTTGAGCCAAATCAGCCAGGGCAAGAAAGATCTTAATAAAAGTATTAAAAAATAAAGTGAGGGACTGTAGTTGTGGTAATGTTCTCACAGTTGAGAGCATTTGGTGATATACAAATAATGCACAATAAACTCCCTCCTGATAAATCTACAGTTTTATACAGAATGACTCAGGTTATTATTTTTTTTAATAAGGCTCATTTGAAGAACAGAATTTGAACAATTTATTATGAATGCAAGTATCTCCTCACTTCAATTATTGAATTTCTTCTCTATTTTTCTAAAAATAGATGTTAGACTTTGTCAACATAACTTACTTTCAAATGCCAAATTCTATATCATATCATAACATATTTCCTTTTTTTATACGTGATGTTGGTTTGGGATTTTAAGTTGTATATTATCTTAAGAAACATTGCGGAATGTTGCCCTCATCTTCTGTATTCAAATATATCTTATTAATATTTTAAATGTGTATTAGTTTCATGAGTATGTATACTTTTTTATTAGCTTGAACCAAAAAATCCTAATTTATTCTATTCCTTGGCTGAGTAATGCCTGAGTACAATCTAACTTAATTATGGTCTCCAGTGGAACTCAATCTCTGTGAAATAAGTCTCAGGATTGTTCAGTTTTGTAGCTTTAAAAATATATATATATATATATTTGGCATTCAGTATTTGATAAAGGAGCCAGTTTTCTAGAGGCATATTTTGCTTACCCAGGATGAGTTTTAGGAACAATTAGATTTCATTAACTAGACAACACCATTTGGAAGGAATGCTCCTCTTTTATTGTGCTTGACTGTTGGATTGTGATAAGCCCTTTTGCTTTTGCCAGAAGTGACCAGGTTGATATAGTTCTCTTTCAATTAAGGTAGGTGCCAGGTGTCTCATGTGGTGGCTTTGCTTTGATAACCACATAAGAAAAATTCTGGCCTGCTTACTAGAACAAATAGCAGGAAAGGGCAAAATCACAATGGAAATACTTTTATTTACTTAACTAGAGGCCGGTGCAAGGATTCATGCACCGATGAGGTGTATTAGCCTGGCTTGTGCCCTCTCGCAATCTAGGATCCCTCAGGGATGTTGAACTGGTTTTGGCCCGATCCCCACAGGCCAGGCCGAGTGACCCCACTGCTGCATGAATCCATGCAATGGGCCTCTAGTATGCATATAAGATCTTTCGTTAATCTCTTCCCTCCCTCCCCACTTTCCCCTTCCCTCTGAGATTCATCAGTCTGTTCCATGTTTCCTTGACTGTGCATTGATCATCTGCCCCCTGGTGGTCAGTGCGTATCATAGCTATCAGTCGAACAGTCGCTTAGGCTTTTGTATGTATAGACTAGTGGCCCAGTGCATGAAATTCATGCATGCAGGGTGGTGGGAGGGTTCCCCAGCATGGCTTGTGCCCTGTCACAGTGTGGGAGCCCCACAATCCATCGCCCCAAAGAGGTAGGCCCTGGGGCTCCTCGATGGATTGCCCCAAAAAGGTAGGGTGGACCTGGAGGAAGCCTGTGGACCCCTGGCGCAGGCACACGGTGGAGGCCTGTGGATCTCCATGCATCTGCAGATCCCTGGCCAGGCCTGTGGAGGAGGGGCCTCTCCACACACCCGCAAAGCTCCGGGCTGGCACAGGGAGGTAGGGACATGAGCCTTAAGTCCCTGGGCTGGCACAGGAGGCAGGGATGTGAGCCTCACATCCTGGGCCTGTTGCCGGGGGCGGGGACATGAGCCTCATGTTTCAGGGCCTGTTGCTGGGGGAAGGGATGTGAGCCTCACATCCTGGGGCCCATTGCCAGGGTCGGGGATGCAAGCCTCATGTCTCTGGGCTGGCATAGACAGTAGGGATGTGAGCCTCATGTCCTGGGCCCATTGCCAATGTCGGGGACATGAGCCTCATGTCTCTGGGCCAGTGCAGGTGTGGGGACACGAGCCTCACATCCCAGGGCCTGTTGCCAGAGTTGGAAACACGAGCCTCATGTGTCTGGGCCAGCACAGGGGGTGGAGACGTGAGCCTCACATCCCAGGGCCCATTGCTGAGGTCAGGGAAATGAGACTCATGTCTCTGGGCCAGTGCAGGAGGCGGGGATGCAGGCGTCCCAAATAATTTGCATATTATCCTATTATTATATAGACTAGTGGCCTGGTGCACAAAATTTATGCAATGGGGGGGGGTTCCCTCAGCCCAGCCTGTATCCTCTCCAATTGGGAACCCCTTGGGGGATATATGACTGCTGGTTTAGACTGGATCCATGCTGGCCTGATCTTGTCCCCAACTGCCCTCCCCTGCCAGCCTAGTTTCCCCCACCTGCTCTCCCCTAATGGCCTGATATCACCTCCATTGGTCCTCCCCTGCCTGCCTGATCTTGCTCCCAATGGCCCTCCCCTGCCGGCTTGATCTTTCCCCTAACTTCCCTCCCCTGCCAGCCTGATCTTGCCCCCAACTACCCTCCCCTGCCAGCCTGATCTCACCCCCAACTGCCATCTCCTACTGGCCTGATCTTGCCCCCCATTGCTCTCACTTGCTGGTGTGATTGCCCCTAACTTCCTCTGCCTTCCTGATCACCCCTAACTGCTCTCCCCTGGCGGCCTGATCTCACCCCCAATGACCCTCCCTGCCAGTCTGATCTTACCCCCAAATTTCCTCTCTGCCTTGGTCCCCAACACCATGGCTTTTTCTGGAAGGAAGTCGGATGTCTGCAAGATGGTCGGTTGACCTGGTCTAATTAGCATATTACCCTTTTATTAGTATAGATAGATTATATAGGAAGATATTGCTTAAATTGGAAGGTGAAGCCTTTTTCAGCAAGAGGAGATGCTTTTGGCAGACAAAAATACATAATCCCTATATCTGGACTGATAGCCAGCCATACGCACTATACTGCCAAACTGGTCATTAAAAAAATTGAACTGCTTTCTTACAACTTACATCAAACAGCTGTTGCTCTTAGAACCCCTCCTCAGCCCCCACCTTAGGTTCTGCCTTCGCAGTTCACCCAGATTTGGTTCTGATTGGTCGGTTTCTAGGTCAGTCAGCATTAAAAGCTCCACCTCCTAGGCAGCCAATGGCTCCTCACACTTCACCTAGATTTGGTTCTGATTGGTTGGTTTTTATGCCAGTCAGCATCTCTGGGCCTATCTCCAGGCCTGATCAGAGAAGCGGAGCTGATCAGTAGCCCGTGCGGAGGCCTGGAGAGAAAGAGGCATGGCTGCTAGCCAGGCCTGGAGAAAAAGAGAGAGGCAAGGGCTGATCAATAGCTGCAATGGATGCTACGGATCAGACCTTGATTTTCTCTCCAGGCCTCTCTCCGAGCCTGCTCTGCAACCCCCTCAGTAGACAGTGCTGGGTCACCACACCTGCAGCAGTGGCAGTCAGTGCTGGGTCACCACAGCAACCCAGTACTGACTGCAGGACTAACTTCAAGGTCAGTAAAGCCTTTGGTTGTTACAGACCCTGGGTTTTTATATATTAGGATTATAACAAATGACCTAAAAGAACACATGGCTGTGGTAGTTGAAGTAAATTGGTTTGGTATTTATTTTATGAACTAGAGGCCTGGTGCACAAAATTCGTGCACAGGGGCAGGAGGGGGTGTCCCTCAGCCCAGCTTGCACCCTATCCAATCTAGGACCCCTCGAGGGATGTCTGACTGCCCATTTAGGCTCGATCCCACCAGACATCCCTCTGACAATCCAGGATTGCTGGCTCCCAACTGTTCACCTGCCTGCCTTCCTGATTTCCCATAACCGCTTCTGCCTGCCAGCCTGATCACCCCCTAACCACTCCCATGCCAGCCTGATTGATGTCTAACTGCTCCCCTGACAGCCTGTTTGCCCACAACTTCCCTCCTCTGCCAGCCTGGTCACCCCTAACTGTCCTCCTCTGCAGGGTTGATCACCTCCAACTGCCTTCCCTTGCAGGCCTGGTCCCTCCCAACTTCCCTCCCCTGCTGGCCATCTTGTGTCCACATGGGGGCAGGATCTTTGGCCACATAGGGGCAGCTATCTTGATCTTGTGTGTTGGAGTGATGGTCAATCTGCATATTACTCTTTTATTAGATAGGATAGAGGCCTAGTGCATGGGTGGGGACCAGCTGGTTTTCCCTGAAAGGTGTCCTGGATCAGGGTGGGGTTCCCTTGGGGTGTGGAGAGGCCTGGGCGAGGGGCCTGTGGTGGTTTGCAGGCCAGCCACGCCCCTGATGACCCAAGCAGAGGCCCTGGTATCTGGAATTTATTTACCTTCTACAATTGAAACTTTGTAGCCTGGAGCGGAGCCAAGCCTCCTGCTTGATCCATGGCTGCTGCCATTTCTGTTTGTATTTGTTTACCTTCTATAATTGAAACTTTGTATCCTGGAGTAGAGTCCTGGGCCTGCCAGAAGGTGTGGAAAGCTTGGCTTCCTCTGTTGTCGGGGAAACCCAAGCCTCCATTCTGATAGCCATCTTGGTTGGGGTTAATTTGCATACTCACCCTGATTGGCTGGTGGGCGTGGCTTGGCTGATCAGAGTGGCTTATGTAGCAGTGTTGGTTAATTTGCATATTACTCTTTTATTAGAGAGGATAAGGGATAATCAGGCCTCCTCTAAGGAATACTTTACTAGTCCTTCTAGGCAGGTAAAATAAAATTTTCAAATCTCAACTACAACTTCATGTGGCTATTTTAATTACCTGTTCTAAGAAGCCTAAAAGTGTCATTTCTTCATTAAAGGCACATTGGTCATCAAAACTTAGTTGTTCATCTGGACTCAGCCAAAATCTGGCAGTATTAAAGAAAGCTCTGCCTTCTTTAGGCAAGTTACTGCTGAGACTAGAGAACTAGAGTAACCAAGACATGGTGATATTAGTCTCAACATTGAT
Organism: Eptesicus fuscus; assembly: GCF_027574615.1. Taxonomy (NCBI): domain Eukaryota; kingdom Metazoa; phylum Chordata; class Mammalia; order Chiroptera; family Vespertilionidae; genus Eptesicus; species Eptesicus fuscus. The sequence goes on along the minus strand of NC_072475.1, from coordinate 76,776,709 downwards.
ATTATACACAAACACACACACACAAAACATGTTAGCAGTACAAGACTTTTAAAAAGTCAGATCTATTGGTGAACTTCAATATATTAAACTGATAATAGTAGCTTTCCTTTAATACAATTTTTTGAAATCAATTTATATTTTCTGTATACAAAATCAACCAATAAGAATATAGTAGATGATTCATTAATAACAAAAATTTTAAATTAGTTGCTATAGATGACAATAGGCTTATACAATATTTAGCAGTTGGATACTTTCTTGATTTATTCCCTTTCATGATATTAATATGATCTTGGCTCAGATGTGTAATTACTTGTAGCATATCAAATTGTTGTTTTTGCTGTATGTATTTTATTTTGTATTGTGGCTTGCAATATGTAAGCTCTACAAAAACAGTTACCTTTTCTATTGCTTCCTTTGAATATTTTTGGTACCCACAATAAGTGCTAGGAATTCAAATATTTGGTGCATTAATTTGTTGAATATATTTTAAGGTAAAAACAAAATAATAATAGTAATAACAATCACTATATTTTTGTGAGCATCTGTTTG